>NC_142794.1:20044134-20075152 GCF_049724085.1 Artemia sp. Qi Xiang Cuo | reverse complement strand
AGCACTTTTTTTTCAAAAAAACATCTAAAAGACCACTGATCCCGATAAAAAATCACACCGTAAATTTCAACCTATAAGAGAATTAGAGGTTTTTTCAACTCCTAAAAACAACAGGCTTCTAAGTGTATAAGTATCCCTTAGTTCTAGTGTAAGGAAAGAATTTCTTCCTTAACTTAATGACAATTTCTTTTTAATAATGAGAATATTTTTTACTCAACAGAAAATGAATAGAATTATCCATTTTTTCTATTTAAATGCTTTTTACAAAAAATTCTCTCTCTAGTATAAACGATTAGAAACTGATGGAGAATAAAATATGGAATCTAAATATATACAAAAAATAATTGCATAACACTGAAACAAGACGTGCTGGTTTTTTTGAGCTTATCATCAAAAAGGCAGTGAACTTTGAAACTGCGTCATTCCTCTTTGCAAAGAGTGTGATGACCTGTAACTACTAGAAAAACCTGTTTGTACGGGGGCGTCGTAGAAATGGTAGGTACTACTCTACTTCTGTCTCACGACTTTATTTTCTAAAACAATAGATTCACACATTGCAGGCAAAAAAAAAAAAAAAAAAAAAAGAATGCTACAAATGTCAATAGTCCGTCTGCTATTTCTCTTGTCTTGTGGTAGAAATTTGTCAAAAAGTCATGGAATATAAGAAATAAGTTTCTTCGATATTTTCAAACTAAGTCTCGGAAACCAAGCTCTGTATGTGCCATGCCCTAAAATATATCCAATAATAAGCAATAAAAAATGACCGAGCACTAAAATATGCCATGGTAATTAAACATGTTGGCTCTACTGGTCATGCTTTCTCATTCCAAAATTCTTTCAAAACTACTTCTAAGAATTCTGAGCCAAGGAAGCATCTGCTATTCTCTAACTTGGCAATAAAACTATATTCCTAGACTCTTTTGGATAGAGATAAATCTTATAAATTAAAATCTGTCAAAAGTCTTGACAGATCTGGAGAACAAGAAAAAAGAAGCAAACCGCTTTCGTTCTTATGTGACCCATGTTCGAAATGAAGCCATGCTTGATTTTCAACAGATGTTAGGCTAATTAAAACATGGCTGTCTCGTTAAACTGTCCTCATCCAAAATTCTTACTTAACATCTTCCAGAACTGTTAAAACCAAGAACACATCTGCTATTTTTTATTTGGTAGCAGCGCCTTGTTCATTGACTTTCCTTGGATAGAAACAAGCGAGATACATTTTAATACATCCGAAGACCCATGGGAATAAGGGAAATAAAAAGAAAGGCCCTATCACGCTCTCGTGTGTTATGCTCAAAACCGGGCATTGCTTGATTCCTAATATTTCTAACAGATGCATGGGTTATTCGAAATCCTTTGCTTGATAATAACGCGTTTTCCTTCAAAATTTCTTCCTTGAGACTTTTCCTTCAAAGCCTTTTCCTTAACTGCTTTCAAAGGATTTAAAGCCAAGAAAACATTTATTAATGTCACACCAATCAGTGCTTACAGATTTTTCGGCTTTCTCCTGGGAAAAAATTACAAGTAAACGAAAATGTGCCAAAAAGTTTTCTGGGAATGGGGGAAGTAAGACTTCTTGTTTCAAAGTTATCTAAGGGGTACAAAAACTTCAATCCAATGGTTATAGTTTTATAAAAGAAATCAAGACGGACTAAAAAAGTAATTCATATAATAATTCACACTTAAAATTAAAACAAATTACAATGAATGCATCATTGAACCCCGAAACGGAATAAAATTTAAAATGAATAATCACACCAGACAGAAAGGTAACAAATTATACTACAATGGATGAATAGATGAATCATAAACAAACAGAAACTAAACTATATAAGCAAATCAACCTTAAAACGAATAGAAATTACTGCAAACACTGTTCTAATGACAGAAGAGAAACTAATGAAATGATATTTATTTTATAGTAGATCACAAACGATATTCTGGTCATCAGAAGGCCTAGGAGGAACCCTCCTCCTATTTTCGGATAGTAACCTACTATAGTAACCTACTATACTTTTACTATAGTATAGTAAAATATACTACTATTACTATAGTAACCTACTATAGTAACCTAGGATAGTAACCTACTCCTATTTGCGGTAACTTCTGTTCGTTTTTAGTAGCAAAGGTTTTGTAATAATATTTACTGATAATTTGGCTGGATATTAATTTATATGAATTGATAGTCTGTATAATTTCGGTCAGGACTAAAGTTATCCTGAGCCCATCTTGTAGATACCTTGAATCTATTGTATCTTTGTTAGCTAAAGTAATAAAAAAATCTTTTCATTTCCTGTTTTCTTGTTATTGCTTATTTCTCCTAATGAATGGAAGTAAGGATCATTTAGAAAAAAGAGGGTTGTTCTGTTGGCAAAAAATAAAAAATAAAATCTAAGTCAAGAATCAATACAACCATATTTTTCTTTGAAATTTATTTTACATGGTACCCTGTCAATATGATGCGAAATTTTCAAGCAGATTGTCAAAGAAAATTTGGATTTAAAAAATTTGGAAATCCCAAAGAAAATTTGGAAAATTTGGCTACGGGTCTATACAACAAAATTTTCCTTCCAAATTTTGTACTCCAGTCTAAGTTCCCAAAAGATTCTACGCTGATAAGAGAAAAATTTTGGTAATTTATTTTTTTTTTTGGGAGGGAGGGGTCACAAATCAGTAGAAAACTCCATTTTTCCCCCTGTTAAGGTAATTTCGTCTATTGAGTTGCAAGTCTTAAAAATATGTTGAAATATATAAAAATATGTTAATACAGTTACGAGGAAAAACTTGCGGGACTGAAAAAAAGGTGGATCTCTGGCTCAAAATGGAAGCTGATTGACGAGTGCAAGGTACTCAAGCCGTCTTTATTATCCATTGGCAGACGGCGCGGTCAAGCGCGCTCACAGCTTCTATACAACGAGAATTACAAAATCAGACGAAATTAGTGAGTGTGATTATAACTCTATATGAAGAGACTGAGAGTTATGAAGAATGGCATAACCAGGTTTTTCAAGGTCCTATCTCGTGTCCTACAGGGATCCATACTTTCTGCACTCTTTTTATTTAAATGGACTACAAACCGAGGCTCAGTTATGGATATGATGCAAAAGTATGCCTCACCGATGATATAGACTTGCTTTAAAAATCAACGATTCGTTATGGTGCGAAGCCACGATATTCCCTCTCCAAAAAAGGGTTCCAAAGCAGTTTACAAAAAACTACCGATCTTTCAGTCTTACCTGTCATGTCACTAAAATACTGACAAGAGTAAGGCTTGGGAGCATCCAAGCAATATACTCAGCAGTCATCTCAGAATACGAAGCAGTTTTCCAACCAAATAAATCTATAGTTTATCATTTCCACAGTCTGTGAAATCAAGGAATAATATTTTAAACTCTACCACAGTACCTTCCATCTCTTCACAGAATACAAAGAGGCACTCGACCTCATATGGAGAGAAGGTATGTGGCACATTCTCCTTCACTTTGGCATCCCAGCGATCATGGTATCTTTAGTCAAAGGCAAATACATAAAGATCTGAAGTCATGTTACCCTATTCGGAGACGACCTGTTTTCCACTTGGCCCCAGACTGATAGCCGAAAAGCTCAATTTTTGGCATCTGTCACTTTTCATCCCCAAAATGCAGTCTGCCTTCTTAACTGCTCTTTCTTCATGGCCTTAGAAAAGAGGAAAGAACCACATGTTTCACACAGCTTATTATTTGATAATAATCTGTGTGAAACAAGACGTAAAATAAGACCTGAAATTATACTTTGACAATTCCCATAGTAAACATTTAATGTATCTTTCAAATTAATAAAATTTAATAAAGGTCTTTTGAAGCGCCAACAACGATGAGCCACTAGTTAAATGTATTAGTTACATGTTAAGTTAAATGTATTAATTAGTTAAGTTAAATAAGTTAATTCCTTAATGTACAATTTAAATGTATTAACTTGGCTTTTAGTATTCTAATCTTAGTTCGCAGACATATTTTTCTAATTCAAAATACGTTTCTGAATAGCTTCCAGAGATTTCAAGACCAAGAAATGAACTTCTATTCTCTGACTTTGCAGACAAATCAGTCGTGGGTAAAGACAAATTCGATTCATTGGAATGTATCGAAAGTATCATGGTAACAAGGGTGACGATAAAATGAGCCACATTCATGCATTCACTATGCATCCACAGAAATCTAGCCGTACTCAATCTTTAAAATTTAAGTATTTACTAAAAATATAGCTTATCTCAATAGCATCTTCCTCGAGAAAATTTTTGTTAACAACTCCTAGATCTTTTAAATCAGGAATAAGTAACATATTGTTTCGCTTAACAGCAGTATAAGGCTCCGTGCCCTTTCTTTAATAAATATAAATCAAACAAATAAACATTTATGCAAAGACCCATGGGAATAGGGAAAAAAGAAGGGATTTTCGTATCTCCAAGATTCTACTTCAAAATGTGACTTTAATTGGCTTTTTAAGCATTTCTGACAAATAAAAAATGCTGCCTATGTCAACAGTCGAGCCACCCTAGTCAATTGAATGACACCCTGGATTTGTAATCCTATGCTCTTCAGGACTTGGGTTTGAGTCCTGGTGTCGCCAATCTCAAATGATAGTATGGGATGCAGGTTATCGGTGTGACTCTGCGAGCTCAGCCACCTGGGGTGTGGATGCAATTGACCTTTGAAGCCTCAGACTCGATCCAGTCCAGCCCAATACAAATTATACAAATTATTGTACAAAATGTCAACATTTTAGAAGAAATGAAGCTTTTAGAAGAAATGGGCAAAAAGACAAGGGAAGCTCAGGGGAAGAACCAGCGTTCTTTCATACTGAGGAAGAATGCTCAGCGACCAAACAGTACTTTATCCCTATCAGATGCCCTTCCAAATGTTGACTATAAATCATGTTTTCTCATTAGGAAATTCTTCCTAGACCACTTCCAAGAACTTTGGGTGATAGAAGCGTTTGCTGTTTTTCAACTTGGCAACAATATATGATTCTTTGACATTTCTTGGGTAGAGTCATTTCAGATAAACTAAGTTATGTCGAAAGTCTCCGAAGAACAAGGGATATAAGAAGCAAACTACTTTTCTGCTTTTCTTTATCTTATATTCGAAACAAAGTCATTAAGATGAAATCTTCGGATGAAATGAGCTTTGAAGCTCATCTTATTTCCAAGGAGCATATCAATGGGTTCTAAGGCCATTTTCATTATTATTTTACGTTATTAATTTATATTTTCTGGCTATTACGTTCATATCCACTGTAATGTGTCTGATGGCCCTCTGAAAATTATGATTTGTTAAGTAAATAGAGCTAAGGTTTTTTTGTGTGTTTTCTTTTCACAGTTCAGAAATTCACAGACGGACAATGTTTTTGGGCTGTATTAATCTGCACTTTTCTTAGCTCAGGCTGTATTAAAATAAGAATAAGAGCCATTTAAGGGGGAGATAAGCTATTTTGGGTAGGAAAGTGCGATTCCAACTTCTTCATTAGAAAGATAAGTAAGCAAAAACAGGAGGAAATGTAAACTACTGGAAATTGTCACCATAGTTAAGCTTAGCTAAAATGTTTATGTTTCGAGTAAGTAACTTTTTCAATCACAAGTGATGCGTTGTAACAACCAACCCCTCCTAGAATTTAAAAGAAATTTCATTTGTAGGTTAAATGTGTATCCAGACACAACCGTCACAAATCCAGCCAGCATAAACAAGTCCAAAATAAAAGTCTCTTAGTCTCTACAAAAAAGAGTCTCTAAATGCTGGAGGGGGTCTGATTGCCCTCCAATCCCTTTCGATTTCGAAAAAAACAAGAATTTTCGATTTCTAATCAGAAGATTCTTCTTTAAAGATTTCTAAGACAACCCTCACCCCTTCAATATAAAGTGATCAGGAAAAAAGACACACGAATATCAGGAAAAGGGAAAAATAATATATCAGAAAAAACAAAAATCAGGATCAGGAAAAAAGACTCACACAAAGAGTTATGCTACCCGGGTGTTTTCGCATCTTTTTAGTAAAAAAAAAAAAAATGTAAAATATAAAGTCTGAGGACCCAAGATTAATGGGAGGGGAGGGAGCTTAATGTTTTAAAACTTCACGTTGAAAATAGATTTATTTGTTCTTCTACGCTGTGAGCAGAGCTTCTATTTTGAGACTGCTTCACAATGCGTACTCAATACTGGTGATTAGGAAAGATTAATAAATACTTTTTTTTATGGAAGTAAAGAGTGAAATTGAAACTTAAAACGAAAAAATCTCGCTCAAATAGACTGACTCGTGATATTTTCCAATACTAAATCCAAAGTAATTCTCATATCTCCAATACTAAATCTCCAATACTAAAAACTAGTGCTTTGCCAAAAATGCAAAAACCGACCCCCCCCTCCTAGAAAAAAACACAAATAAACATGATGTTTTCTTAGGAGCAGAAAAATTTATGACTAGCCCACACAAAACAAAGACTAACTTATATGTATCTCAATAGAATCTTAAAAAAAAGAAGCTCGAAGAAGCGCTTTTAAAGCTCTACAGATATTGGAAAATAACACGAGTCAGAGTATTTGAGCTGGTTTTGTAGATATATCTTGTGTAATCGACGAAGTAATAATGGTTAATTCACCCTAAAACACCTGTATTACAGATACAGCCAAAAATATTCTCGCGAACCAAGTGGGATTAGTGGAATCTGGTGCGTTATATGGTCACTTTTATATCTATGTACAAGGAAATTAGTCACGAAAAATCCGCCAGACGGGTTAATTGCAAGAGACCGCTACAGAGAAATGCAATGCAAAGCGTGGTTTTCATTGAGTTTACGATATTTAAAATGTTGTTTTTAGGGTTAAGGGGGGGGGGAAGGTACCTAGGTTTGTTTAGATTACGTATCTAATATGCTTTACCCCCAAGTGGGAACAAGTTAAAAAAATTTAATAAAGCAAGAGTTGAATAAATACTTAAGATGGTTTTACGCAGATCTTTATTGTACAGAGTCTTTATTTTAATCATGTATTGGATCACCCTGGACGAGTTTCATCACTATCAACAATAAAAATAACGGTTGGGCCACGGAAGTAAAGCCGCAAATTAAAAAAAAGAAAAATAATAGAAAAGACGAAAATGAAACAGGACACAGAGGTCATATACCTCTTGCCTCTAGTAGGCTTTTATGTTATGGTAATTTTCTGTAAAACATGGTATGTAAGTTATTTCTTGAGACCTTTTTATGGCAAAACTAATCTTAGCTCTTAATTCCTAACAATTTAAATCGAGATTCACTAAGTAATGGTGACTGAATGCAAATGATGAAGTTTTAGCCTTACCTTCATAAAGGTCTGACAGAGCATGGGAATCCGAAACCATTAGTTCATCTTTCGACCAGGTCGGGCTGAAGGTATTTTTCCTGTCAGAATGGTAATTAGGCTGTCGACAATATATTTTGGATTTACTCCTAAGCCAGGGGTGAATTTCCAGCATTTTTATTGGGGGGCAAGAGGGGTCCACGTCCAGATAGACAAGGGGCATACGATTTATAATAATTTTTCTCCACATTATCGGGGGGCAACTTCCCCCTTGTCCCTCTCCCAAACGACGTTTCTGTCCTTAACAGTGGCGAGACTGCTCCTAGACCTTGGAAAAGCACAACCAGAAGGAGTAGGGGTTCAGTGCGTGATTACATCAAAATCCGGGGGGAGACAGGAATTGGAGCCAATTTCTCAAGGCAAGTGAAAATGACATGAAAATTGAAAAATGAGCCATTGTACCAAAAAATTTAATATATACTAAAGAAAACAGATCTGTTTCTGTAGATGCTTGAATTATGAAGGCCTATCTTGGTTTTGAAAAGACCTTTGAAGACGCTAAATTTATGCTGAGGGGGTGAATTGAGGTTTGGGGGGAGGGCTAACTGGTGTTTGGGGGGAGGGCTAACTGGGGTTTGGGGGGTAGTTGCCTCCTTGTCCTGTAGCAAATTGCGCCCCCGCAAGGGTTGCCTATAATAAAGTTTGGTTAAAGTGACAAACGTAATCTCAACACACCATGTATCCCTGGGTGCCTCCACAGCCCGAAATGGAATCAGATGGAAGTATAATGATAGACAAAAGCAGACAGGTAAAAGAAAATGGCTTTGAAACATAGTTTCAGCAGTCCCTGGGACAAGGGCCCCATTTATTTGTTTAGCCCACATAAAAAAATACTTATAGACCTGTTTACGTAAAAGTATTTGTTACACTATACTTAAACTATGTTCCCCTACAGCCCTTCCCCCCAATCCCCCAATTCACAAACATAGGCATATTGTATGTATGTTTTGAATCACGATCAGTTGAGGATTACTTAGAGAATATTCCAAAAGGAAACCATTGCGGCATGGTTTTCCAATGATATACCTTTCCAATGGTGAAATCAGATGGATATCAATGGCTAAAATCAGAGTCATGGACGAATTTTTAATCTATATGACTGAAGAGACAAAAGTGAAGCCCTCGGGCTCAGAGCCATTTGAAAAACTCTACCTCTAGCTTCAAATGCATACGCATCTTTTATCTCTTTCAACTCATTACCAATCAGAAATTATTTAGGAAATAATGCTAAAGGATTAAATTATATCAAAAATCTTTAGGATCCAAGCACGGAGGCATTTTCATTTGACTTTTCGACTATTTTGAACAAAATATCTCCCACAGAATTTTGGTTGGATGTTTTGGGTGGCTCCCCGCGGACTGGTTAGCAAAAACGGAGCTGGAGTAGGCCTGGTTGCCTTCCGATCCCTTTCGATTTTGAAAAAAAAACTAGAATTTCCAATTTCTAGTCCAAAGAGTCTTCTTTAAAGATTTTTACGGCAACCCCCTCCCCTTCAATACGAAATGATCAGGAAAAAAGACGCACGAATATCAGGAAAAAGAAAAAACATCATATCAGGAAAAACAAATATCAGGATCAGGAAAAAAAAACACAGATTAGAGGCATGTGCTTTTTACTTAGGCAGTGCTAGAGCACTGCCTCTGACTTTCTTGCTACGAATTGTTTGGCAGAGACAACTCGTTTTCCTTCCTCAGCCCCAATCGTTTGCACTCAGGTCTAATATTCGGTTAACAATGTTTCGAGAATTATAATCATCCTTGTAACAAGAAGACCCCTTAAAATAATTCTCGGGGTGGAGAAATGTAAAAATGAGTTTTACAGCCATCAGTTTTACATTTTCAAAAGAGAATTCTCGGAATGAATATTTATATAGGGGTTGTCCCCCTCTATTCATCCTTCTTCTCCGCAGGTTAGTATAAGAATATTATCTTCAATGTTATGCATGAAAAATCTTAGCGGTCAGAGGGGAGGTGTTTGCTATCTGTACCCATTATGACAACCTAGTCTAAAATATTCCTAAGAAAGAAGAGAAATTGGAAGGTAATTTCCCCTTCTTCCATACTCCTCTAAAAAAAAACTTCTTACGTGCCAAAAAATGGCGTAAAGCCCCACTTTCTTTTTTGTGATTTCTTTTATTACTTAGAAATGTCACTAGAATTTTCAATTTCATTTCAGTCAGCCCTCTACCGATTATTTTTAAGACTACTAATTTGATACAATCACACCGAAACAAAAATACTAACCAAAAAGCCACGCGTCTGTTACGACCCTTCTCTGGAAAACCCGAAATGTTGCATATTTGCGGACAGTGGTTTAAAAATTCTCAAATATGCTGAAATTGATACTGTTAGTTTCATTAAGATCACTACGGTTTTTAGGGTCATTTTCCCAAAAGAAAGGCAATAGGTTAATGCACGAGTCACAAGGAAAGGCCCTGACTCCGCACAATCATTTAGCTATTATGAATTGGACGTTAAGAATCTAATGAAATATGGCAGGCCATAAAATAAAACGTAAAATCTTTGCTGTGAGCAAATCCATGTGGTTTTGAATAATAGCCTATTAGCTAAAGTTTTAATATGGAAATAATTGACATATTTGATCTTCTCAGAAGACAATATCTTACCACTGCATTTCCAATCATTATATTGCTAATTTTTTTTATGCTACTTTTTTTTATTCTATTTTTACACAACAATGACAAACCCGTTTTATATCCATTTTTTAAACTTTTGATTTAATTCTTTACATCGCCCTTTGTAACTGCTCGAAAATGCAAAAAAAGGAAATTCTTTATGAAAGGGGAAGAAATGGCAAAATAATCTAAGGTTAATTCAGAAAAAAAAATTCAAAACCGTTTTCAAATTGTTTAGGAAAAGCTTCAAGTTTGATGACCATGCCGAACATGTGGATATCGTTGAAAAAGTATGGCCAATGTTTTCAATTAGTTCGTGGTAACGAACTGTAAGTAAGGAGCGATGTGGTTCAGTAGTAGCCGAAACTCTAAGAAACAGATTTATTATAACAATATATACATAAAAATAATTGAATTTTGATGCTTATTCAAAATATGTAAAATTCCCATCAAAAGTTACGACCCTGAGAAAATTTACCCTATTTTTTGAAAAGGGGGAAAATAGCTCCAAAATACCAAGTGATTCTAATGAAAATCACACCATCAGATTTAGCATACCAGAGAACCCTACTGTAGAGGTAGTCCCCGAAGCCGCGCCACACCGACTTGACGGCGGCGAATGTGTGATTTAGTATCTGCGGTGGCGCGCCGATTTTTCTGATTAAAAACAATAATAAAAATTCCAATTCACCAAGTACGTTCAAACTCGATTTTAGTAAGGATTTTAAATGGTTGGCTAAAAACATACATGAACAATGTGACAAAACAGGAATTTGTTGGGCCGTGCGGAAAGTGTTTATGTTCACCGTCGATCAGACCAAGTAGAATTCTCATTTTTAGCCACTAGACCCAGGGAAACCTATGTTGTGTTTATGTTTAACATCGCATTGTTCCTATAAAATCCCGTGTTTAGTTATTTCCTTCTTGTTAATGATTTGGTCTAATGTGTGCATAACTTTTAAAGTTTGAAGTTCCAACATCTCCTGTTCATCAAATACATACGAAAAGGAAGTGAAAAAAACAAATAACAACATAGAAAAAAAACTGTATACAAGCCAGATACCATGGCTTAACAACACCAACAATTTTAAATCATCGGTTACATCACTTCAGTTACAATTGATGTAACAAAAGTGAGTTTGTTCACTCTGCCTGGAGCCATTGATCTTTTTGCAGTCGCTATCAGTCCTGTCGTGCTAAAAACCCGTTTAGCTGGGACACTTGTGTCCGGTATAGCCAGAACTTGACGAGCGTAAACTACCACTCGCGGGATCTGATACTAGCATTGGACCTTGGAGTCCCACAGAATGCCGCAAATGGGCTTCTTCTTTGTATCTGCTGAAATAAGTTTTTTCTATAAGGGAGAACAAAGCAGCACCTTTACCATAGGGCTCCTGCGCCCTACACTACAGGAGGAACTAAACTGCACCTTTACCCTCTTTTCTTATCAACACGGAATAATCCCCTAAAATTCTTTTCTGAAAGAAGTGGTCAAGTTATGACGTTTCAAGTCAAAGTTTAAGGCTACTTCAACGTCAGTGTGCTCTGCTAAGTGTGCAAAAAAAAAAAATGTAATTCATTTCTATAGATATATTTCTATACTAGCTCTAGATAATCTACCAAGCGGGAAACTGCCACAAATCAGCATCGATAAATAAATGAAACCCAAAACGAACAGATATTACAATAAATAACCGAGTCAAATTCAAAACGAGCAGAAATTAACACAAGTTGGGCTCAAAACCTTTATGCCTTCCCAAGGCCAGAACATAATTTGCACTTTACTGAAAAAATATAAATGTTTTAACTTTTGTAATTTTAATAAATCAAATAATATTAACATTTGGATAACTAAATATCAGTATATGTTTATTAAACTGACAATGCACATTCATTTGTATTTTTTTCAGTAAAGTGCAAATTATGTTCTGACCTTGGGAAGGCATTTTATTGTAATTTCAATGGGAAGGCAATATTGTAAGTTATTTATTGTAATTTCTGTTTGTTTTTGGTTTCATTTATTTATCGATGCTGATTTGTGGTAGTTTCATGCTTGGTAGATTATTTGATTTTAATTTTGTTCATTTTTTGTTTAATGGAGCTCTTTACTTTTCTTTGAAAAACCTATTTTGTAGAAACAGTGTTTTTTAATCAATTTCTGTTCGTTTTATATTGACATAGTCTTTTCAGGGAAAAAGAAAATAATACTTCAAATCTTTTCGTTTTTTAAGAATTTATAGTTTGGCCTGCTATTTGTATGCTTGAAAAATTTTTCAGCGATTTTTAACAACATAGACCCTTTTAAAAATCTACTACTACTACTACTAACAACTCATCGCAGCACCAAGCCATCTGAGGCCAACACAGCTACGCACGCTCCTCCTCCACCCCAATCTATTCAAAGCCTCCCTTTTTACACCCTCCCACGAAGTTCCCATTTCCTTTAAATCTTTCTTTATCACGTCCTACCACCCCGGACGGGGACGACCTGCTTTCCGTTTAGCCCTAGATGGTTGGCCGAAAAGAACAATCTTCGGCAATCTGTCATCCTTCATCCGCACAACATGCCCTAACCACCTCAACCCTTCTTTCATTATAGACCTAGAAAGCGGTATTGAACCACATTTTTCGTATAGCCTGTTGTTTGAAATACGGTCAGTCAGCCGGGTACCCAGAACAATCCTTAAGCAATTTCTCTGAAAAACATCTAGCAAATCTTCATCCGCTTTCCGGAGCGTCCATGCTTCAGAGCCATATTTGACAAACTGTCATCACACTAGCTTCTGAGATTCTAATCTTGATCTTCAGACTTACATTCCTGTTCTTCCAGACTTTTTTTTTAACGGTGAAAAAGCACCCTGAGCCTTGGCTATTCTATATTTAACATTTTCACTGTTACCATCATCATTGATAACAATGCTACCAAGTCCAGTGAAACTGTCCACCTGATTAATCGTTTCATTACCCAACGTCACCTTTTCATCCTCACTTATTCCTAGCCTTAGTGACTTAATCTTCCTAACATTAATTTTCAAACCAATACTAGCACCCTGAACTCGCAAAACCTCTAAAACTTCACTCATTTTGCTCACACTTTCATCTAGGATGCTTAAATCATCAGCATAATCCAAGTCCAGGAGACTTTTTCCTCCCCATTTGACTCCGTGACCTCACATTGCCTTTCTTCTGCTCCTTAAGATAAAGTCCATCAAAATAATCTATACAAAGGGGGAAAAACAATCCTGCCTAACTCCTAATTTTATCCAAATCCAGATGCTAACCTCACTTCCTATATTAACCGCAGCAGTGGTATTCTCGTACATAGCACTGATCACTTTCATGTATTTGTCTGGTATACCATACAAGGATAAAACCTTTACTAAAGCTCCTCTATCAACAGAATCGAACGCTTGCTCATAATCTATAAAACTGAGGACCAAAGGTGTTTGAAAACTTAGGCACATCTCAATTATTAATCTAAGAGTGAAAATTTGGTCAGCAAATCCTCTACCTTTTCTAAAACCGCACTGCTCTTCTCTTGAAACTTTGTCTACGGCATCTCTTAGTCTAAAAAGTATAATATTACAAAGTAATTTGCTACCTAGAGAGACCAGGCTACTGCCTCAATAATTACTAAACTTACTTTTATCACCTTTCTGATAAAGTGGCTTAATTAAGGTTTTCCTAAAATCGTTAGGTACTTCCCCTTTTTCAAAAATCATATTCATAATCTTCAATATGTTATTTCTAACCTCAGAGCCACCATATTTAAGAAACTCATTTTCTACCCTATCAGCACCTGGAGCCTTATTATTCTTTAATCCTTTTAGTACTATTGCTAATTCCTCCTCACAAAACAAATCTTCCTTCACATCCAAGGTATCACAATCTTTTTCATTTTCCTCTATATTTTTTCCTGCAACTCTATCTCGGTTAAGCAAGTTCTCAAAATGTTCGGCCCATCTCGCTTTAGGTTTTTCCTTATCGCTAATTGCCACGCCATTCCTATCTTTAACTGGGACAAGTCCGGATTGACTACTACCTCTCAATTTGTTAACGTGCCAGTACAATATTTTACTATTATGCCGTCTAGCTACATCTTCTAAATCCTCGGCAATTTTATCTTTTAAAAATCTGGACACAAATAGTAGTGTTTAATTTAGTTTCATACCTCCTCTAGCTGATCTGAAATGGAAAACTTGATAACATTCGCAAAAAAATTTGTTTACTTTCTTTGATAGCTTGGATATACTTATGCTATTTTGATTTGGTCAAATTTTAAGAGCAGAAGAAGCCCCGAAAGTTTAAACATAATACCCTCAGTCGTTCTTGGGATACTTGGGGCCTTATTGGGAATTAGCATTAACACAGTGCATTTTTATTTAACCTTAAGGCAACATTTATTTTTTAAACATAAAGGCAAATGGGAGGGTGGGAGTGGGATTAGTTTCCCTCCAATCACTTTCGGCTATTAAAAAGGGCATCAGCCCTTTTTATTTTCAATCGAATGAGCCCTTTTCGAAGTTCCGACGACAACTCCTTCGATACGAAGTGCCCTGGTCTAAACAACAAAAACAAAAAAATGATACATTATACCCACATCGATCTCTACTATAAAAATGTCAAGCCTTCCAATCACTTTCGATTATTAAAACGGGCACTAGGCTTTTCAATTTCCAATCGAATGATCCCTTTTTGAGTTTCTGCGACAACACTTTCTATAAACACCTTATATGCCCCCAGGGCATAAATTACAACCCTTACCCTAAGGGCTGTGAGGGTTGTTGTCATCCTATAAGACCTAATTTCCAGAACTTTCAACTACGTTAAACAAAATGGCTATCTCAAAATTTTGATTGGATATGTTTCGGGAAATGGTGGGCGTGGAAGGGTTGTTAGTTGCCTTTCAATCATTTTCGACTATTAAAAAGGGCACAAGCCACTCCAATCTCTAATGGAATGAGCCCTTTCAAAGTTTCTACAACAACTTCTTCGATATGAAGTGTCTTGGTCTAAAGCAAAAATAATAAATAATACATTGTGCCAACATCGTTCTTATATACCCCCAGGGCATAACTTAAAACCCTTGCCCTAAGGGTTGTGGGGGAGTAACCTCCTCAAAAAACATATTTTCTCTCTGGAAATCAGTTACTCTGAACAAAATGGCTATAAAATTTTGATTGGATGTGTTTGGGGAAATGGTGGGCGTGGAAGGGGTGTTAGCTGCCTTCCAATCACTTTTGACTATTAAAAGGGGCACTAGAGTAGAATGCATCTATTGAATTCTAGCCGATTATGTTCCTTCCTATGATATTCTAGCCGATTATGTTCCTTCCTGTGCTATTTCGGGAGATTACGTTCCTTGGAAACTTTCCAGAGCATGTACTTATGGATTCTAGCCGACAATGTTCCTTCCTGTGCTATTTGGGGAGATTACGTTCCTTGACACCTTTTCAGGGCATGTAATTATGGATTTGGGTGGATTATGTTCCCTCCCATGCTATTCTATAGCGCTATGTTTTTTCCTATGCTATTATAAGGGCTTATGTTCCTTTCTATGCTATTCTAAGGGCTTATGTTCCCTCCCATGCTATTCTATAGCGCTATGTTTCTTTCTATACTATTATTAGGGCTTATGTTCCTTCCTATGCTATTATAAGGGTTTATGTTCCCTCCCATGCTATTCTATAGCACCATGTTCCTTCCTATGCTATTATAAGGGCTTATGTTCCCTCCCATGCTATTCTATAGCGCTATGTTCCCTCCTATGTTATTCTATGGGACCTCTACACGTGATTAAACACGTTTTGAAACTAAATGCTATTTGCTTATGTCCCTATGGTACCTTTCAAAACGAGCGGGGATTCCCGACCGGTTCCTGAACATTGCAAAAAAGTGAGCAGTATGAGCGGGGATTCCCCACACAAGTTAGTTTCAACTCCAAGTTTTTCAACCAGACTGTTTTTTGAGCCAACATCTCTTTTTTAGAAGTCCAATTAGAGACATCGGAGGTATTTACTCCACTCTCTCTTTCCCACTCAATTTGTTGTTGCTGATAGCTCAGTTTCTTGTGGTAGTCAGAGTGTCAACACAAGAAAAAATATTCCATACATGTCCACTATGTATGTACACACTGGGCAGCTGGTCATCATGTGAGAATTGCACAATGATTGATGAGTATGATGAAAAGTGTAGATTATGCAACCCGTGTAAATTACATAGAGGATATGCTGTACAAATTAAGGGTTCTAATTCCTGTAATGAAGAGGTGTGTGACTCTCATCCTAGAGGGCACCTATGTTCCAATTGCCACTATGAGAAATGTAATAAGTGGGAGAATACATATCCTAGTATGATTGGAAAGAATCCTAAGCGTGATTTTAGTTTATTGCTAAGAGATTGGTATCGTCGTGGTTTTAGATTGTTCTGGGAGGAGGAACCAGGTCAGTGATTCAACTGTTAGAACAACAAAAGAATTTGGTTTCTACGTCATCGTTGTGAAGACAATTGCTACTATGATTATAAGCCTACTGATTTTTATTCGGCTGTGACGGAATGTGATTCGCCACTTGAGGACACTGTTTGTGACATTGTTTCAAATAAGCAAATTGAAACTTGTGAATTCTCTAGAATGAATGAGAGTAGTATCATTGACTATACAAAGAGATATGACAAGAGTGAAATTGCAATCTAATGTAGAAAATGTGACCCTGACATTGCAGTACATCAGGATCAGTATACTGTGAATTCGAATAATCTACCTGCATTAGTTGTTGTCGACAAATATCTAGTAGAAGATGAAATCTAAAGAGTATAAAGTCGTTTTTATTATGTACACACTTTTATAATTCATTAATAAACCGCTCCGCATTTATCCCGAGCCAATTTTATTTGTTGGGCCCGAACATCGGTGTTAAATCTACTAGTAAGTATATTTTCCACTAGGATATCATTGAAACAAAGTACGTCGCTGTAGACGTTACGACACCACGTGTAAGCGTAGCCACGACTTCTGGATATGAAAAAAAGTAGTGCATGGATGCTACTATTGGTGTGTGTTAAATCCTTTACTATTCGTTGATTTTGAATAATAGTTTTCCCACTGCTTTCAATAAAGTTGCTGATGCATGGAGTGTAGAATTTATAAGATAGGCCAAGAGGATCAAAAAATTCAATATTCTTCGCTGTTTCAAAGATGCATAGCCAATGGCCTGTCTTCATAGTCGATGGACTACTATTAACAATAATTAGGGTATTGTTAACACTTGGAATTTTTTCAACGAAGTCCAATGGTATGCAATAGGACTTGTACTGGGACATGTATGGATCCATACTAAATACCATGCTTATTTGGTTTGTGTTCATGGTGCTAGATATAGTAGAACACTGCGGTCGAGTGTGATTTCCCAATAGGTTTCAAATTGACTCAATGATATTAGCGTGATTATCTCAGTCAAAGCATCGGCAAATGTACACTCTAAACGTACATTCCCTGTTCGTACTTTGCTCATATCCTGAGTCCCCGAAAAGTCCAAAACAATTACCCCATGATTTTTTGAAAACATTGAATCGATTACTCCATTTTCAAATAGTTGAGAGTCATGATCTAGGGATTGCATGGTAAACTCGTACAGAGTTCTATAGGATTTTTTGTCAAATGATAGAGTGTACAGTGGAATACCATTCACTTTGCACACAAGGCTAGATAGACCGAAAAAATTAAAATCATGGGGCGATTCAGTCCAGGATCCAACGGCACTGCCACTCTTCACAAAGGTCAAAGCCAATTTTGATGGGATTTCTCCATTGATAAATGATGAATCGCTATAGCTACGAGAGCCGGCGGCAATGTGACGTTGATTGCTGATCGTATGGGGGACAAGAAGTTTAATGTTGTTGCCATTGGCTCTTAGCTTTTCCACTGCCAATGCAACAGTGCTCATAACTTGTTGTTTTTGGACGTGGAGAATTGCCGATGTAATTATGACATTTGCATCGGGTGCTGTAGGAAGTGTTTTTCTCGAGAAGAAATTTAATGCCGCCAGTTGCAACTATAGATCAATCGTTACATTGGGGGGTAGTTAGTGAGATACACTAAAGCTCTCGTTATTTGAATTTCAAAATAGATGATTCTCCTAAGTAATTGCAGTAGTCAACTCAGAGTCAGTATAAACATCAGTCTATTGTTAATTGCCAGGTGATTTTCCTCTCAACTCCTTGTATGCCTTTGGTGTCATCATCATAAATTGTAGGTAGCTTGCATAGTTGGAAAAAATATTGCTAGTGCTCACCAATGTTCCATTAATAAATACATTAATTTGTTTGAATAGGTTGTGTAGCATACAGTTTTCGTAAGAGAGACCGTTGGCAACAGTTGGAGTTGTATTATCTGACTTTTTCTTCACCGCAACATTTAAATCAATAAATGTTGATGACAAATCAATGAAATAGTCTTCATTGGAAAATATTTAAAAGTGTATATTTTCCGAGAGGGGTTGTTGGGGATGAAATTGCTCATAGTAGCCATACTTGACACTGACATCAACATTTTCAGCATTGAGTAGATTCAATGAGGAACTGATTGATGGTTATGATTCCTTGTGGGGGAGATAAGTCATCTTAAGAGAAGAAATCCTTTGTTCTAACAATCTTTTTCTTTTTCTTCTTCTTCTGCTTATTAGTCTTCCTTGTTTTCTTCCTCAAAGTCCTTGTTGATATCCTTCGCTTCCCGCCTGGGTGGAGCCTGATGAGTTAATGACGCGCACGCATCCTTCTTAATCCCTCCCAATTTTGCCGAGATTTTAATAGCTCACCAACGGCTCTTGCTGAAGATCTAATATTTTCCTTAACACTCTCCTTGAAATTATTGCCCGACCCCCAGTCCTGTAGTGTGGAGGCAGCAAAATTTGATGTAGCAGGTACAAGATATTTTCTGGTAAGGGGTAGTGCAGAACGAAATAGCCTAGCAAACCAGCTACCAAGACCATAGCCAGACATTGTAGTACGCCCCTTGTAGTAGTCCAATCTATTGCCTATTTAACGTGGACTCAGAGCACCAACATAGCAATCGATATCGGGACAGACAAATGGAATTCTTCTATTGTTCATTTTAGGTGATGGTGCTGTCACCGACAATGGGTCGAAAATGACATGTAATCCCTTCTAAGCCTTTTGTTATTGCTAGAGGATCACCCAATTCACTTCTTAGTGTTAACTGACAGAGTTCCAAATACGAAGTGTTTACAAGAATATACTGAAGATGCTCTATATTGTAGTGATGAACAAGTTCATGAGTTGTTTTTCGTTCAAAAAAACGTAGGAAGCGGACATTCGAATTACCAATCCTCGATGTTTCTACAAAATATGCATAGAAAAATATGAAAGTGTCCAAGGCAAAACCAGGTGCATAGTCAGCAAAAATAACTTGATCCATCCCGTAAAAGGTGCCAGCATTTTTGCCATTGATCATATTCTGTTTAAAGCCTAGAAAGTCTCTCAGATTATCACTGAGAATACTTATTTCACTGTCAACAGGTGAGGTAATGTAAATCCTATCGTGTTCCAATGAATAATTAAAATGGAATGTATCCTTCCTACGATATGAGATTTTTCTATTGATTGTACGACACATATCTCTCATATCATCATTTTCAATATATTTCAATTTGGCATGTGGATATTCGCTAGATTTAAGTGCTACAAACCCATTCATAGTCGACAAAGAGTGACCAATCGAATGGTATAACTTTTATATCATACACACGATCCTTTCTCAGGATGTCATAGGTATTTTCGAGAATAAAATCGACAAGAGCCACTTCATACGCGCCGTCAAATTTAATAGCGGGGGAGAGTTTCGTCCAAAAATCACTTGTCTTATTCAAGTCGTTGTAGAGAGGATCGGAAACGTTGGACATAAAAGTTACATAGAAATCATTGGGCATTAGCAATATCTTCAACACTGATCCAAGAACCAAAATCAGAGCTGTTTCCTAGCCACCGAATAAGTAACTGTTTCCTACCCCTGCGAGTACGAGTCTTTAATATCTTTTCAATTTGATAGATTTCACTATTATTTTTTAATTTTTGTAGTTCATAGTCATAAAAGCCACCGAGAATCTCTTCATCTTTGGTGTCACGCAACCGATACGTTATGGATTTAGTGTCTAGGATTTTTGACACTTTAAAAAGTTCTGTGGACCACAAGTAATTCCCCTTTTCAAAAACATTAGTTGTTCTATTAATTCGAACAGTATCACCAACATTGAATTTTTTCTTCTTGACACTCGTTTTATTGGAATATTGTTTAAGAAAAGTGTCAATTGTATCATGATCAGAATGATGAAATTCCGTTGGGGTTGAATTGGACAATGATCGATGAGGTCGTTGATTATAAATCAACATGATTTTATCTAAATCATGAATAAAAGCAGATGTATTTTTCAATGTACAATATGTTGAAATTAAAAGTCGAATAGTTCTTATCAATTGCTCGGCCAATACAGCCTTTATAGGGCTATCACTATGATAGAGCAGTGTATTATATTTCGCTAGTACTTTTGCAACATGGGGATTAACAAATTTACTACCATGATCTGTTTCAATTTTTTTATACGAATCCTGTTCGAAAATACTTTCAATGACCTGAGCAACTTCAACACCTCTCTTTGACTGCAATGGAATTGCATATGCAAAGCGACTAAAAACATTGATTACAAGTAGAATATACTTGCACGATCTATTTTAAAGTCTTTGAATCGCGTCTAGAGTTAAGAGATCTGTTTGAATTATATACAGTGAGTAAAAGGCTTTAGTTTTTCGATAATGATTAGCACGGAGTCTATGATTTCTATGCAGTATGTAACTTGATTCATTTTGTAGATAGTCTTGTACACTTTTAGCGTGAACACCTGTGACTTTGGACAGAGTGGTGGGGGAAATTAAACTCCCCACTTCACCTATATTGTCATAAACACGTTTCAGAACTTCAACCATTTTGAATGTAAACGTGTAGTGTAACGTCCGCTACCCTTTCGTATACTGGTGGTTGTGGTGCCGTTGACTTGATACGTATTCACTTTTGTCTAGCTATCAATGGTGTGCTGCTGCTCCTTATTCTCAAGTTTCCAATAGGTGTGCTAGTATTTTCCAAGATTGATTTAAAATCTTCTTCCTCTTCTTTATATTTTAATGGTGTTGTTGGTGCATGTTCATTTAATTTTTTAGAATTTGCCTATTGCTAATAAGGCTTTTGGGAAAGTTTAATGTATTTAGCAAGTTTTATAGATGAGCGTCAAATGATAATAGTCCTTTACGATTTGTAACCATATCATAGATTAAATCAAGTAGATTATAGCTCTGGCCTTGAATTATAATCCCTTTCCCATAGCTACAAACTTGAATATGATCTTGACCACTTTCCATGAGATAAGTTATGAGTCGTTTACTTTGTTCACGATATGAGTGGGCCATTAGATTTCCAATTTTCGATACAAATGATTACAATTCCTCCTTCTTTAATTGTGTTCCAGCAGCAGCAGCAGACTCCTGAGGAGATGATTCTTTTTTGTGATCAATACCACTGGCCTTCACACGATAGGGCTTATGTTTGTCCACTTAGCGAAGTGCATCTTGAAGTAAAAGCAGTTTTTTTATCATCTTCAATATTCTCATTGTCAATGAATTTACTCAGATTGTCCTCAAAGTGTTCCACGGGGGAGAGAGCGAGTTCTATTGGAGTCAATTTATAGGGTTTTGCCATTCTCTAGATAAAACTGTTTACAAGTCCTGCAATTATTGGCAGTAAAAGTGTGAAAAAGCTACCGCCTGCCTGAAGAAGTCGTTTCCTTTTAAAATTCTTTCCTTTGTTTTTAGAGGCCAATGTATGTACAATGGAACGATGTTGCTTTGCCTGCTGCTTAACTACTTCTGGCAGTTGAACATTTCCCTTGGTCAAACTTAAACAAAGTTTAGATATTAGGTTTATGAAATGATTGTCAACATCATGTTTGAGTATGGCTTTCCTAAGCGGTGGTTTTGAAGTGCTTAGAACTGGAAATAAATGTCTATTTTCATGTAGTTTCTTCAGTGTCATGATAGCAACTAATAGGTCTTTTTACTGTTCACAGGGAGATATACTGTAATTTCATTGTCAAAAATATCTGTGACTACACGCAAATCTTCGGGTGTATTTTGATTAAGATCCAACAGGATGTAGCCGTAGGGTTTATTAGTTGCCTGATTGTACGCAGAAAGCAGAAATTTGGGGGCGCCGGGGTATATTTGTTTATTGAGAGTTATTAGCGAGCTAGAATCACGAACAACTCTGTAGATGATATAGTAGGTGCAGTTCAACGCAAGTGTTCGCATACATTTGTTCTGATGAAAGAGATTGTGTGGAACCAGAGTAATGGAAATATGTTCATGATGAGAGCGAACAGTGAATAATTGCGGCATTTCCTGGGACCATTTTTCAATAGATTCAGCCAGATTATATATGAGCGGCTAAGAAAAAGGTTCCGAAACGCTAATCACATCAAGTCCCATCCCTATCTATATATGCACATGCCTCATGGTTTAGATCGACTAGATTTCCTCGTAATACTCCAGTAACACCCTGCAGCGCTTAAAGATTTTTTTCAGATTTTAAAAAAACATTATATCGTAATTTTTAATTATTTTATTTTAGAGTGTTGTTCTGCCTGACATTGACAGCCCACACAGAAACGACCTGAATGATGTTTTAAATTGATAAATGTTTCCTTCAACAGTTCACCTGGACAGCTAACTGTAGACTATAGTTGTCTAATGACTAAATAATTTCCCTACTAGTCCGTTCAAGAATAATAATGAGAAGAACAGAATCAATAAAGAATCATATTTCTTTTATTATAAAAAACAACACTTTACAGAAAACAAAGAAAATACACTTTTTTAATTTATTTAATAAAAAAAATTGCACTAGAAAAAATCACTTTAATAAATATACTTTATTTACAAATACAACATTTAATGATAAAAACACTGAATAATATCACTTTTTTTTCAATGCAACATGTATATTTACAAAAAAAAATGCTCTAAGTAAAAAAAGATAACTTTGGTAGTGGCGGTGCGCCCCCGCGCGTGGCCGGCCCCCCCACAACCCCCTATATTTACAGTAAAGTTCCTCTAGTTGAGTGAACGAATTGCCGGCAATTTGGCTCGTGGAATTTTATTTTGAACAATACAATTCCTATAGATGTCCATGTCGAAATTCTTTTCCACATAGCGCGTGGGCACTCCTTTGCAACGTTTCTTGATTTTCTCGTCGTATGTCTGTATAAAGTACACCTTTGGGCCTGCAAATATACCACGAGAAATCATATCGCTTACCGTTTTTGATTTAAAAAATTAAAGTTAATTTGGCACCCGCCGTTTTATTAGCACTGTGTAAAGACCACTCCAATTGGTGTAGTCCATCCGCTAGCAGATGATTTCACGGTGCGCCAAATCATCAATTAGATTTGGGGTTTTTACTTTTAACAGTAGAGAATGTGTGTCCCTGTAGCAGACCTCTACTTGCCCCTTCTCTGGCCACTGTACCCTAGCCAAATTGTAGTAGAATTCCAACATGAGCTTTTTAGAGATCTCCAAGATCACAGTGCCAACAGCAATATTTTTATTCAGGACAATGTTTCTTTTTTCTATTCAATAGTACCATGTCCGGGCCAATTATTGTGAAGGAAGTGTAATTTGGATCGGCAATAATTCGAGCACATTGTTTGGGATCGGTCACGACGTCACAACGATTTCTTTCGCGAACACTCTCACACATTTTACCAAAAGCCGAATTCAAAATGAGTTTATAAATTTTGTTTTCGGCTTTCGTCTGCTCTTCGGAACGTTTCTTGACAAAAGTGTCAACAAAAGTTTTCAGATAGGGTTTTTGGCTAAACTGGAGGGTTCTATGAACCTTTGTGACGTTGAAACCGTTGTTGCACATCCATTTTAAAGCCACTTGATGTACAACAATATTTTTTGTCGGTCATAAATAAGTTTTTGTATTGAAGGTAAATTATAAAACTTATCCTTCTTAACTAAACGCCGGTTAAAAGGACTTAAAGTTCTATAAGTCTCAGGTATAATGATGCACGGGAAAACAAAATATCTTACTGAATCGTGCAGCCCGAATTATATTTTTCCTTGAATATAAAAGAACTGTCCAACCATCCCATTCTCCTCAACACTGTCAATGTTGGAGAAATGGGGAGCTTGAGGGTCATTGAGCCATTTATAGTCATCGCAGGGTAGTGTATAATGGGACATGGCCAAGGGGTAGAGGGAAGTCATATCAAGGAAAACTGCATCTGATTTTGTCCCCGTCTTCTCTCCAGTTGGATCAGTTTCCAAGATACGATCCCCGTGAAAAACGTATCCACCCCTCATTGACCTTTCGATGAACAGGTGCTGATCGATGTCGGTGATTAGCTCAATTTTTTCCCCGCTAATTTTTAGGATCAGGTACATTGCCAGATGAGGAAATGAAAAATAATATCTTAAATCAAGGTTTAATTGCCCTTATATTTTGTCAATATTTTAACGCATAATGTCTAACAAAGTTAACACATCATCTTACAAATACACCTTGTAGTAGTCAAACCCATTTTTAAACCCTCCCTCTGCCCAAACTTTTTAGCAAAACTGTATTTATCGGGGGTGCATCTACGATCGTGTAGACTGTCGTAAAACGATTTGATCGATAGAATAGTTTCCTTTGTAAATCTCAACAAGGAACAATAATATCCAAAGGGATTGATGCCCTTTAGGGTCAACAAATCACATAAATAACTTGAATCTTGTTGCTTGAGCGGGGGGAAAGTACTACTGTCGTCTGCACTTTACTGTACTAGAAATTATTCAATTACAAATCTAGGGAAAAAACTTTAGAGACCTCTACAACAAGTTCCTTGCATGCACTGCACTTTGGCTTCCGCAAATTTCCACATAAATTCCAAAACAGACAATTTACACAACGAGTCAGGAATAATTTTGTAGGAAAAGCTTTCTATCACCCATGCATCATCCACTGTTCCATTTCTTTGAAGATGTGCTATTGCTGGTAGCACATACTTCAGATCGTAGTTAGAATTATGTATAAAAACCGGAAGAAAGAGTTGCTGTTTAATTTTTAAATTGCATGAATTGTGAGCCCACCCCCGAAAGTTAATTTTACCCGTTGAATTGGGGTCAATAAGATGATTGTGATCCTGGAGAGCGTCTTTTGGGGCAAGACACCCTTAAAAACCCAACAAATTGTCCCCTTTTCTAGTGTCAGTTGCTCTTTATCTGATAATGACATTGGGTAGTTGGTGTGACGCAATCGTGAAATTGCACTGTTTGCTGTTTTTATTAAAGACACCAATAACTTCTCCATGCTAACCTCCTCGTCCATAGTTAAAAAAAACTCTTCCAGCTGCATTTTATTGCTGGAATCGCGACGGGCATGTGCACAGGAACACGCAACTAGTTTGTCTTCTTTGACTATATTTGGCCTTGATGGGTCCGAAGCCTCCACCAGTCTTGTTTCACAATCCAACCATACTTTATCAACTTGTAGCAGGGAATTTTGGAAGTTTTTAAATTGTAAAGTATCTTTGCCTTCTGCCGGCATTTCTATTCTTTGATTGCCATGAATTTTGCAATATCTCATGTGATCCGAGAATGTTCGTTCAGATCTAAATGAGAAAAGGCACATGGGGCAATAGTGAAACTCTCCTTTGTTCGTCCTTGGGGGTAAGAGTCGATTTATTGCCGTAACGGGGAAAAATGACCTTAGGTATTTACATATTTGGGGGGTTCGTAAATGACCCAAACTCAATTCTTAACCATATATACTATTAGTGTCCTAACTGAACATAAAACCCATTTGTTATTCGGTTTCTTTCCCCCATCTAAAAACTTTGTGTCCTACTGGAGAACAACCACCCCCAATCCAAGATCTTCATTTGCTTTTTCAAATATGGTTATTTCTTTTAAGGAGACCGGAAACTTCCCCTCTAAACAGTCAAAATTTACTTTACCACCGTTACGTGCAAGTCTGTCGAGATATTTTATTGTTGACTCTTTTTTTAATGTTTTATGGGCTGCTGCTAAAAATGCATATTTAAAGCATTGCAGCCCCTTGTCAAAATCGAAACTCTGAACCCCTTTGGTAGCCGACAAATCTGGGTGACATTTTACTTTTCCACCCGCCCCTCTTAAAATAAAGTTTTTTTAAATCTACTGAGATTCAGATCCATGTGTTCAATGTATAAAATTGTGGACCCACTTGCCCTCTTGTTAAACTTATCCAAAGTCGATATTAATTTATTAACCCAACTGAAAAAGTTACCCTCAAATTCATTTAGACCAGGGTAAAAGGTTTGATTACCAGTTGAAAAATGAAAATAAAAAATATCCCCACATGTCCCCTTTTGTAAATAAACTTTTTGATTTACCGATACTTTAATCCCCCCCTTACCCCCCAATTCTGAATCTGAATCTCAATAAGTGCTCGAATTTGGTCGATGTAGGTATAAAGAACATTTACAGGGTTTGTTAAAATAATACTCCCGTCAACCACGCTTTCCTCGGGAGGATTAAAATCTACCCTATGTGTTTGCATGTGACCTAGAGTAGACTCTAACAAATAAAATTCACCTAGTTCCGGGGACGTGACACTATTTTCATGTCCTGCACCTATATGCAGAGGACTCAATTCACTAATTATAAAGTCATCGTCAAAAGTGTCCCCGGAAACATTAGGTCCAACAATTTTCATAAGGCTATTCATTTCTTCAGTTGTAAAACGAAAATCCAGGGGGATATTAAATGACGTACCTTCACTAACATCATCCGGCGAGAGGGGATAATTGCCCATAATATTTTGAAGTCCTGGGCCAGGGAAGGCAGTTGTTTTCGTAGCTTCCCCCTGAAACAAGAAAATGAATGGATTGAGTTTTTTTCTTTGACGAAAGTTTTATCACAATTATAGCACACTATTTTTTTCTTAGTAGGATTTATCAAACAATTTTTTTTTTTGAGGAAAGTTTTATCACAATTATAGCACACTATTTATTTTTTTTTCTTAGTCGGATTTTTATTTATGAAACAATTGTTTTTTTTTCTTTGAGGAAAGTTTTATCACAATTAAAGCACACTATTTATTTATTTTTTAGTCGGATTTGTATTTATCAAACAATTTTTTTTTCTTAATTGGATTCGAATTTATCAAACAAATGCATAATAAATTAAAAAAAATTTTTTTGATTATAGCATTATTTATAAAACAAATGCATAATAAATTACAAATTTTTGCTTATAACATTATTTATAAAACAAATGCATAATAAATTACAAACTTTGTTAATAGCACACACGCACACGCGCACACACACAGTCACACACAACATATAGTGAAAATCATTACGTTGTTATTGAATTTGCAATATTCATTATACTATCTCAATGAATTATCGACTAGACAGAAAAATAAACAGCGCATGCACCGCTCACACACACACAAAAACACACACACACACACACACACATACACACACACAAAAAAACACACACACACACACCCAAAAACTCACACACACACCCACACAAGAACCATAAATACCAACCAATATAAACCAATCACACACACACAAACAAACAAACAAACAAAAACATAAACACACACAAACACACACACACACACACAAACAAACACACACACAAACAAACACAAACACAAACAAACACACGCCCACACACACACACACACACACACACTTTTACAGTGTTGAAAAAATGGCAAAAAGACTAATTCATTAACCTATAGAAAAAAGGTTTTATTTTCTATGTGAAATAGCCATTATTTTATAAAGTTAAAAAAAAACATGTTCATTTTTTCACCCCATCTTAAAAACTTAATTCCTCCTAGAATTATTTAAACTAAATACTTTCCTCCACCCCCCTCCCACAGAAAGTTCAGAAAGACGCAAAAGAGTGCTTTCTTTGCTAATAAAAAAAAAATGTATTATATTCAGCTATCTCTGAGGGGGTGGGGGATTAACATTTTAATATCTCTGACATACACTTTTACGGTGTTGAAAAATGGTAAAAAGAAAATACTTAAAAAAAAAGTTGGATAGAAATAGGTAGAAGCTAGAGGTGAAAATACCCACATTTCCAAATTCAGACTGCTGTTGAGTGCCGTCCGTTTCTTGTATAAATGTGGTGGCGATGTCACTGGCTTGTACAGATGAGCCAGTGGGGTTCACCATCCTGTGAGCAGCCGTCCATTCTCTTTTCGGTTTTTGACCAGACTGTATTCGCGTGGCCCTGGATGACACACACACACACACACACACACACAAACTTTACAGAAAACAAAGAAAATACACTTTTTTAATGTGAACGAATTGCCGGCAATTTGGCTCGTGGAATTGTATTTTGAACAATACAATTCCTATAGATGTCCATGTCGAAATTCTTATCCACATAGCGCGTGGGTACGCCTTTGCAACGTTTCCTGATTTCCACGTCGTGTGTCTGTATAAAGTACACCTTCGGACTTACAAACATACCACGGGAAATCATGTCGTTTCCCGTTTCTGATTTACAAAATAAAAGCTAATTTGGCGCCCGACGTTTCACTAGCTCTGGGTAAAGCCCACTCCAATTAGTGTAGGCCATCAGCGAGCTGATGATTTCACCGTGCGCCAAATCATCAAGTAGATTTGGGGTTTTTACTTTAAGCAGTAGAGAATGTGTGTCCCCGTAGCAGACCTCTACTTGCCCCTTCTCCGGCCACTGTACCCTAGCCAAATTGTAGTAGAATTCCAACATGAGCTTTCTAGAGATCTCCAAGATCGCACTGTCTGCAGCAATATTTTTATTCAGGCCACTTCTCCGGCCACTTTACCCTAGCCACATTGTAGTAGAATTCCAACATGAGCTTTTTAGAGATCTCCAAGATCGCACTGCCTGCAGCAATATTTTTAGTTAGGACAATGCTTCTTTTTTTCTATTCAATAGTACCATGTCCAGGCCAATGATCGTAAAGGAAGTATAATTTGGATCAGCAATAATTCGAGTATATTGTTTGGGATCGGTCACGACGTCACAACGATTCCTATTGCGAACAGTCTCGCACATTTTACCAAAAGCCGAATTCAAAATGAGCTTATAAATCCGTCCACCTCGACTAAACGCCGATTGCGGGGGCTCAAAGAGTCCCTAGTCACAGTTCTATTGATGCATGGTAAAACAAAATCCTTTACTGAATCGTGAAGCTCAACTGGTATCTCTCCATCAATTTCAAAAACCCGTCCAACCGGCCCAGTCTCCTCAACACTGTCAATGTTTGGGAAATTGGGAGCTTGAGGGTCATTGAGCCATTTATAGTCATCGCAGGGTAGCGCATAATGGGACATGGCCAAGGGGTAGAGAGAATTCATATCAAGGAAAACTGCATCCGATTTTGTCCCCGTCTCCTCTTCAGTTGGATCAGTTTCCAATATACGATCCCCGTGAAAAACGTATCAACCCCTCATTGACCTTTCGATGAACAGGTGCTGATCGATGTCGGTGATCAGTCCAATTTTCTCCCCACTAATTTTTAGGATGAGGTCCATCACCAGATGAGGAAATGAAAAATAATATCCTAAATCAAGATTAAGTTCCCCATAGATTTTGTCCGTATTTTTACACATAATGTCTAACAAAGTTAACACATCACTTGACAAATACTCCTTGCAGTAGTCAAACCCATTTTTACCCCCTCCCTCTGCCCACACCAATTTAGCAAAACTGTATTCATCAAGGGTGCATCTACGATCGTGTAGACTGTCGTAAAACGATTTAATCGGGAGAATAGTTTCCTTTGTGAATCTCGACATGGAACAATAATAATCATAAGGATTTATGCTCTTGGCCGTCAACAAATCGTATAAATCATTTGGAAATTGTTGCTTGAGAAGGGGGAAAGCGTTGCAGCTGTCATCGTGTTTCTACACTTGAATTAATTTGCTCAATGATTTGGGGGAAAAACTGTAGGAATCTAAAAAGCGAATTTTATTCGTGTACTCAATTTCGTCTTCAACAAATTTCCACATAAATTCCAAAATAAGCAAGTTAAATAGTAACATAGTGCCAGTTGCTCTTTATCTGATAATGACATTGGGTAGTTGGTGTGACGCAATCGTGAAATTGCACTGTTTGCTGTTTTTATTAAAGACACCAATAACTTCTCCATGCTAACCTTCTCATCCAAAGTTAAGAAAAACTCTTCCAGCTGCATTTTATTGCTGGAATCGCGACGGACGTGTGCACAGGAACACGCAACTAGTTTGTGTTCCTTGACTATATTTGGCCTTGATGGGTCCGAAGCCTCCACCAGTCTTGATTCACAATCCAAACATACCTTATCAACTTGTAGCAGGGAATTTTGGAAGTTTTTAAATTGTAAAGTATCTTTGCCTTCTGCCGGCATTTCTATTCTTCGATTGCCATGAATTTTACAATATCTCATGTGATCGAGAATGTTCTTTCAGATCTAAATGAGAAAAGGCACATGGGGCAATAGTGAAACTCCCTTTTGTTCGTCCTTGGGGATAAGAGTCGACTTATTTCTTTAACGGGGAAAAAACGACTATAGGAATTTAAATCTTTTGGGGGTTCATAAATAACCCAAACCCGATTTTTAACATTATCTACCGACGGTGTCCTAACTGAATATAAAACTCCTTTTTTATTTGGTTTCTTTCCCCCATTTAAAAATTCTGTGTCATACTGGAGAAAACCACCCCTAACCCAAGATTTTCATTTGTTTTTTCAAATACGGTTATTTCTTTTAAGGAGACCGGATACTTCCCCTCTAAACAGTCAAAATTTACTTTACCACCGTTACGTGCAAGTCTGTCGATATTTTTTATTGTTGACTCTTTTTTTAATGTTTTATGGGCTGCTGCTAAAAATGCATATTTAAAGCATTGCAGCCCCG
>NC_142794.1:20021329-20038634 GCF_049724085.1 Artemia sp. Qi Xiang Cuo | reverse complement strand
TACATATCTGTAGGGTGCTCCCCTATCGACACCTGGTGACACGCTGAGTGTCCTGGGGGAGGCCATGAGCATAAGTTAAGACAAGGAACCTTATTTTAGAAGTTTCAACCTCCTATCTGCAAAAATGTGGAATTTTCTATTTTTTACCAGAAAAAAGATCGTACCGACCCAGTAATCCTAAAATATTGGGAGAGGGCTCAATTGAGCGGAAATTAAAAGTTTTAGTGCTCTTTTTTAAGTGACCAAAAAGATTGCGGAGCAGCTAGGCCCCCTCGTCCGTCAATTTTTTCCAAAATCGTCCGATAAAAATTTCGAGATAGCCGTTTTGTTCATAATAATTCAAAGGACCATTAACTATGCCTTTGAATATAACATGACCCCCTCCCCGCATTCCCAGGGAAAGGGTGTTTAGGTTATAACATTTTCCCATTGTTTACACGTAGTATTTGTTATTGGGAAGTATGCTTACATTTTCGGGGGAGGGGTTGAATTTTCTGCTGGGTGTTTTTCCATACAGGAATGTTCCATGTGGAGGGAAGTTTCCAGGGGGTGAACTAATCAGGGGAAATTTTACACAGGGTAAATTTGACAGAAATCCTATACAAAGTACATGTCTTTGCTTTCCCTTTTCCGTCTCAGTTTTGCTTGAAGAGTTGTTAAGGGTAATTGTCTGGGGCATATTTTCACCAGGATTGAATTGTCTAGAGGATATTTCCCTTGGAAGGGGGATTTATCCTTGGAAATTCCAGATTTTCTTGCATTATTTAAAAACGATATAAAGGAAATAAAAAAACAAGTTTTTCCACTGAAAGTAAGCAGCAACATTAAAACTTCAAACGAACAGAAATTATTACGTCTATGAAGGGAGTTGCCTCCTCCTCAACACTCCGCTCTTTACACTAAGGTTTAAATTTGGTCCCAATAGTGTAAGAACGACTTCTGAAACGCAAGGATCGTTTAATTAGAACAATAAGAAGTATTTTTAAGTACTAAAAAACTTCAGTGTAAAGAGCGAGGTGTTGAGGAGGGGTAACACCCTTCATATACGTAATAATTTCAGTTCGTTTTAAGTCTTTATGTTGCTCCTTACTTTAAGCTGAAAAAACTTGTTTTTTTTTATTTTATTGTAATAAGTGAGTGATTCTCATTTGATTATTTTTAGTGAATTCAAATCTGTCGACTTTCAATTGACTCTTAGGACCAAAAAAAGTTTCATTTTTGAAAACGAAAACATCACAAGACAGTGTGTTTTTAATGCAAAATTTTTGGGAAAAGGCAACAGCAAAGAGATCTAGACAACTTTGGCAACCAAAAAGCTTCGACTCACTTTTTAGAATCAAAAGGTCAACTTAAAACAATAGCAGCTTAACATCTAATAAAATATGTTTTTGAAGTTGTTTTGACTTTAGGAGTATTGTATAGAAAATTTAACATAAAACAACTTATTTGATCGAGTTCATAGTCATTATGAGATCTTTTTAGGCCCATGAATTTTGCGACATAATGATTATGTTAAAAACAGCGAGAATCCCCCCCCCCCCCTCAATAAAAACTATTAGTGAAAAATTTTGAGTAACAAAAAAAAAATATACTTTCATTTTTCAAAGATGAAAACAACCATAGGAAATTGATTTCTTTTCTAAAATAAGCATTAAAATTCTGCAAGAAAAAAACAGTAACCGCCGATTTTTAGAATCCACAGATGAAGTTAAATAAAATAAAGTAGTGGTTCTCTATTTGACAAAATGCCTATGTACCAGTGGTTTTGCTGCAATAATTGACCTCCTAGGAGGTCTTCAACCACGTCAATCTTGCGTCAAACAACCATAAATGGAAAATGAAAATTAGCCTAATCTCCTATCAAATCATGAAAATTATGTTATAAGGGATGTAGTCACGAGTTTACGAAAATGGAGCGCTTGTTTTCGTACTCGTTTGGACCACTCAAAGGCATATCAGCACTGTCACGCCTAAAAGTCTTATCAGACATTTTCAAGCTTCTTAAATGATTGCCAAAAATCGTCTGTTAAGAGGTCAAACAGTTCATGAAAGTGACTGTAAGTAAGAAACAACTCAGGGTAATAATAACTGATGCTTCAAACACAGGATCTTCTATACATATATGTACGTAAACATTGATTTCTACAAAGGTGATGAAAATATCAAATTCACGAGACGTGGGAAATGGGGAGAGGGATCAAATACCACCGGGATATCTCCCAGGGCTTCCTTTACTGCTAAGAAATTTTAAACAGATTTTAAGTGAAAACACATTTCGTTTTCCTAATTTTATGGGTTTTTTTTTATTCCTTCTTTTTTCCGAGGGGTGCTTTGAGCATTGCCAGGGATTTCCCTTCGGGTTTCCGGAAAGGTAACCCTGTAAAAAACATTTGTTCGAACAAATTCCCTTGAAAACCGTGAAAAGTATGACCCTTAAGTTAATTTTCATATTTCTGAGCCCCCACCCCCCTTCCTGAGAAATGATTCAAATGGTCACTATTTCAGGGATGACTTATTATTGTCGACGCGCTTGTATATGACTAGTAAGCTGAAATAGAAAATATGGGAGCCGGAGAACGGACAAAATTCTGAACTTCCTCCTTCAGCTCCAACAGGAGTTGAAGGAGAGAGTAAAGTTCAGGAGCAAAATTTGCAGGATTTTAGGATAATTCTCAGAAGTTGGATAATTCTCAGAAGTTATCCCCCCCCATACCGCACAAAAAATTTGCCATCGTAAGGAAGCCTATACAATTAAATTTCAAAGGTATGAAAATGCTAAAGCCAATAAACAGAAAATGAAATTTCTGATTTTTCCAGAAAGGGATGGTCACGCGTGCCTGTTCGTTATTATCCCAGGGCACATCGTATCGAACCAGTTGTCGTAAAATATTAAGAGAGGGTTCATTCGAATGAATATTGAATGATGTAGTGTCCTTTTTAAGAGATTAATTAAGAAAAACTTTTTCCACACATAAGTTTTTCAAAAAAAATCAAAGGCTCCATTAAACCAAAAGTGAACAAAAATAGAATCAAATAATCTACCAAGCATACGAATACCACGAATCATTATCAATAAATAAATGAAACCCAAAACAAACAGAAATTAAAATAAATCACAGAGTCAAACTCAAGACGAGTAGAAATTAATATGAGTAGGGTTCTATACCCCATGGTTTATAAAAGCCAGAATATATTTTATAAAGCCAAAATTTTGATTGTATGTGTTTGGGGAAATGGTGGGCGTGAGAGGGGGTTTAGTTGCCTTCCAATCACTTTCAACTATTAAAAAAGGCACTAGCTCTTTCAATTTCCAACCGAGTGAACCCTTGCCCTTAGGGCTGTAGGGGGAGTTTAATCCTTAAAGACGTAGTTTCTGGACCTTTCAACTACGTTGAGCAAAATGTCTATCTCAAAATTTTGATTGGGTGCTTTTTGGAAAATGGTGGACATGAGAGAAGGGTTAGTTGCCCTCCAACCCCTTTCGACTATTAAAAGGCCACTAGCCCTTTGAATTTCCAATCGAATGATCCCTTTTTAAAGTTCCTACGAAACATATTCTCTAAAAACCTTATATGCCCCCAGGGAATAACTTACAACACTTACCCTGAAGGGTTTGGGGGGTTGTCATCCTCAAAGAGCTAATTTCAAGAACTTTCAACTGCGTTGAAAAAAAGGACTATCTTAAAATTTTGATTGGATGTGTTTGGGGAAAAGGTGGGCGTGGAAGGGGTGTTAGTTGCGTTCCAATCACTTTTGACTTTTGAAAAGGACACTAGCTATTTCTGTTTCCAATCGAATGAGCCCTTTTTGAAGTTTCTATGACAAAGCTTTCAATAAAAAACCTTATTAACCCCCAGGGCATAAATTACGACACTTATCCTGAGGGCTGTGGGGGGGGGGGTTGTCATCCTCAAGACCTAGTTTCCAGAACTTTCAACTACGTTGAACAAAATGGCTATCTCAAAATTTTGATTGGGTGCGTTTGGGAAAAAGATGGGCGTGAGAGGGGAGTTAGTTCCCCTCCAATCCCTTTCGACTAATAAAAAGGGCACTAACCCTTTGAATTTCCAATCTAATGAGCCCTCTTCGAAGTTTCTACGACAAAGCTTTCTATGAAAACCTTATATGCCTTCCAGGGCATAACTTAGGCCTACAACCCTTGCCCTGAGGGCTCTGGGGGTGGGGGGGAGTGCCTCCTCAAAAACATAATTTCTATCTGGAAATAAACTGCGTTGAACATAATGACTATATCAAAATGTTGATTGGATGTGTTTGGGGAAACGGTGGGCGTGGAAGTGGTGTTAGTTGCCTTCCAATCAATTTTGACTATTAAAAAGGGCACTAGCTATTCCAATTTCCAATCGAATAAGCCCTTTTCGAAGTTCCTATGATAACCCCTTCGATACGAAGTGCCCTGGTCTAGATACAAAAAATAATAATAATACGTTGTGCCAACATCGTTTTTTACTTAGGCAGCGCTATTGTGCTGCCTATGATTGGCAAAAAATGGCTTTTCTTATTGAAGTAGAAAAAAAAGGAAAAAAATCACTGCCAAACCTACACAATAGGCATCTAAAATTTGTGCAAATAGAAGCAGGGGTGTTATTTAATCGATATCCAGGGGGCGGGGCCAAAGTTGAAGCCAATTTTCCCAAGTCAAACGAAATTCCCCAAGCAGCTGCAACCTAGTCAGGAGCGAGCAACATCTCATAGTAACCAAAAGTTGAAAAACGCGTTTCGATAGAACTGTCTAGTGACAAAGAATTGTCATCTGACACAGAATCAGAATTGGTAACTATTGTTTCGGCCGATCTTAAAAGTCAAAGTTTATTGCGAAAAAAATTTATGGTGACTTCGAAAAAGAGCTTGAAACAAGGGTCAAAAGTATGCCCTACGTGCATATAAGGTTTTTTTTTATAGAAAGAGTTGTCGTGAAACTTCAAAAAGGGTTCACTCGGTTGGAAATTGAAAGAGCTAGTGCCTTTTTTAATAGTTGAAAGTGATTGGAAGGCAACTAAACCCCCTCTCACGCTCACCATTTCCCCAAACACATACAATCAAAATTCTGAGATTCTCATTTTGTTCAACGTATGAAAAGTTATGGATATTAGGTCTTTGAGGATGATAACCCCCTAAGAGCCCTCAGGGCAAGGGCTGGAAATTATACCCCGGGGCATATAAGGTTTTTGTAGAAAGCGTTTTCATAGAAACTTCAAAAAGGGCTCATTCGATTGGAAATTAAAAGGGCTAGTATACTTTTTAATGGTCGAAAGTGATTGGAGCGCAACTAACCCACCTCTCACACCCACCATTTCCCCAAACACATCCAATCAAAATTTTTAGACAGGCATTTTGTTTAACGTAGAAGGAAGTTCTGGAAAATCGTTTTTTTAAGATGACACCTCCCCCCCCAATCTTCAAGACCATGGTTGTAAGTTATGCCATGGGGGCATATAAGATTTTTATAGAAAGCGTTGTAATAGAAACTTCGAAAACTTTTAAACTTTGAAGGGCTAGTGCCCTTTTTAATAGTCAGAATTAATTGGAGGTGAAATAACACCCCTCCCACGCCCACCATTTCTGCAAACACATCCAATAAAAATTTTGATATAGCCATTTTGTTCAAAGTAGTTGAAAGCTCAGAAATTATGTTTTTCAGGATGACACTCCTCCCATAGCCCTCAGCGCAAGGGTTGTAAGCTATGCACTGGGGGTATATAAGGTTTTATAGAAAGCGTTGCAGAAACTTCAAGAAGGGCTCATTCGATTGGAAATTGAAAGGGCTACTGCCCTATTTTATAGTCGAAAGTGATTGGAGGGCAACTAACGCCCGTCTCATGCCCAATATTTCCCAAAGCACATCCAATCAAATTTTTTAGATAGACATTTGCCAGCGTTGTCATAGAAACTTCAAAAACCACTCATTCAATTGGGAATTGAGAGGGCTAGTGCCCTTATTAATAGTCAAAATCGATCGGAGGGCGAATGCCCCCCCCCCCACCTCAGTCCCTGGGGGCATATAATGTCTTATAGAAAGTGTTGTCGTAAAAACTTAAAAATGGGCTCTTTTGATTGGATATTGAGAGGGCTATTGCCCTTTTTAATAGCCAAAAGTAATCGGAGGGAGAATCTCTCCCCCATGCACATCATTTCATTGGTGCCAGGCAGGATGGATCATCGTCTGGTTCCCGCCAAAAAAAAAGCCTATCATTTCCCCAAACATTTGGTGTGGTCTTCAACAGTGTGGTCTTCGTCGCTATTCCCCCCCCCCATAGCCCTCAGGACAAGGCTTGTAAGTTATACCCTTGGGGTATATAATATTTTTGTAGAAAGTTTTGTCGTAAAAGCTTCAAAAAGGGCTCATTCGAAGTGGAAATTGAGAGGACTAGTGCCTTTTTTATTAGTCGAAAGCGATCAGAGGGCAAATTCTCTTTTAAGTCTCCACACCTATCATTTCCGCAAACACTTCCAATCAAAATTTTGATATAGCCATTTTGTTAATCCTAACAGAAAGGTCTGTAAATTGTATTTTTCGAGATAACAAATCCCCCCCGCCCTCGGGGCAAGTGTTGTAAGTCATGCCCTGGGGACACATAGGGTTTTACACAAAATAAGTTTTTCAAAAAAAGTAAAGAACTCCATTAAACCAAAATGAACAAACATAGAATCAAATAATCTACCAGGCATACAACTACCACAAATCAGTATCGATAAATAAATGAAACCCAAAACAAACAGAAATTAAAATAAGTCAAACTCAAAACGAGCAGAAATTAATCTGAGTAGGGTTCTAAACCCTATGCTTTCTAAAAGCCAGAATATAATTTGTACTTTACTGAAATATTCTTTTAAATATTTTCACTTTTATAACTTCAGTAAATAAAAAATTAATTGTAAATCAAAAATTAATTAAGATTTTAAGGAATAAATATCAGCATATGTATATTAAACTGACAGTGCACATTTTTTTCAGTAAATTCATTGGAATTTTTGGTACTGTTTTACTTAATGGTACACACCGCTATAGACTCTACAGCAATTTGGCTTGGAGACCCGTAATGCGGGTAATTGCTATTGATCGCAAAGCGTATTTTTTCATTGAATTTACAATATTTAAACTGTTGTTCTATGGGGTTTAGGGGGGGGTACCTAGGTTAGGTTACGTATTTAATATATGCTATGCTTTACCCCACCCCCACCCCTGTGTGCAAATATATAGCCTAAATTTGTTTCATAAGCCATTATAATCGGGTATGTGTCTCTCCCGTTTGACTAGTTTCCTTGATGGAGTCTATATTGGTGTGTATCATTAAGTAAAACAGTACCGAATGTTTTTCAGTAGATTACATACTATATTCTGGCTTTTAGAAAGCGTAGGGTTTAGAACCCTACTCAGAATAATTTCTGCTCGTTTTGAGTTTGACTTGTTTTAATTTCTGTTTGTTTTGGGTTTCATTTATGTATTGATACTGATTTGGCCCTTTTGTGCTTGGAAGATAATTTGATTGTTCATTTTTGGTTTAATGGAGTTCTTTACCTTTTTTTTTTTTGAAGCTTATTTTATGCAATTTTTTTTTACTAATAATAAATAAATGATAACAAGTATCACTTAAAATCAGACACAATGTACACGCGCTTTTTCCTTTATCTGTGGAAAATAAAATGGCTCAGTAATTCTCTTTATATATATTTGTCAAAAAATTCAATGTCCATTGTTTATTATATACGCTTGAAAAAAAAAAAGATCCGGCATGTGAATCCACAAAAACTCGTATAGTTATTGATTTGTTAGTTTATCTTATCATCAGTCCTCCGAAACACCTTTAAGCCTGACATAATGTTTTAAATATTCACGAGATGATCATAAGGCAACCATTCTAAAAAAAAAAGAAGACGAAAGAAAACAATTGGATTCCGGATTCCGGATTCCGGAATGGCCTAGAAAATTCCTGAGCAAACCTGTTTAATCTTGTTGAAATTTAACGATTTTTAATGTTGCGCTACATTGCGCCATGGATACATAAAAAACTTTAATAGCTAACACAGACTACCCTACTATAATTACCATCTCATTCCGTTCGGAGCCGACAGACACATTATTATTAGTCAAGGAAAAGTAAATAGCTGTTGTTTGCTTCTCTATAGATTGGAATGACTAAAGTATTATGCTGTTGAGATGAGGCAAAGGTATTGGACTTACGAAGTGGAGGAGTTACGTTCCATGTTCCCTCCAAAAAATCTAGGTTAGTTTGTATTATCCGATAGACTCTTCCGTGCTCTATTTAATACGACTATGACTGCAAGTTTTAACCCCCCCCCCCCCCCCGCCGAAAAAATTCTTGCTTTCCCCACTACAAAGGTACAATATTAGAACCTGAGAGAGAAGGGTTGACATCGAAAAAGTAACATTTACAATTTTAAAAGGTTAAAAAACATAAAAACAAAAAAAGGTATATATTTTTGTTTATTATGTTAAATAAAGTCAAAAGTAAAAGTTACGCCTGCGAAAACTCATTCAACAAATTAGATCTCTGACATTCACTAACTGACTTTTCGTGTAGTGAAGATGGATGGGCTCTTTTCTTCTCTTTTAAGTCTGATTCAGTTTTTGTACTTACTACATATTCAACTAAAAAAATTGTTTAAGTTGTTCTCTGAACTTTACAGATTACATTACAATCTTTATTAATCCTCCACATTACTCAGATATTTTTTTTTTCATTGATTAAAAAACATTCCGAAAAAGAAATTTTTCAAAGAAAAGTAAAGGGCCATATTAGACTTAAGACTAGCAGAAATGAATTCCTACAATAATTCAAACTCAAAATGACCTGAAATCACTGTTAAGGATAAACGTAACCCAAAACAAATAGAAATTGAATATACAATCTTATCAAACAAACATACAACATGTACTAATATAAATGAATAAATAAATCTTAAAATGAGTAAAACTCAAATTGAATATTCAAATGAAAGTTAAAACGAACAAAATCACTACAAAGAAAAGTTTGGCTACTGCCTCCTGGCTCCTTCCCTAACTGTTTAAGTCTAAAGCATACTGCGTCATTTGTGTGTCATAGAAAACCATAGTTGTTTCGTCCAGTTAATAGCCTTAGGCTTTTCAGGTACACCCAACATTAAATATTTCCCCTTTTCCTAAAGATAAGTGATGCATGTGAAAATTTCCCCCAATGCTTCCATATTGTATTTTGGCAATTTGGAAAATTGACAAAAGGCCCACGCAACCCTGCGGGGCTATGGGGGCATGGCATTCCTGGAAGTACAGCTAATAGACCTTCTGACTAGTTAGAACAAACTGACAATTCCAAAATGTCGGGCCGTATTGAGCAGAGGGGGCACCTAAAAAGAACGTGGGGGAGGGCCTGTTTACCCTAGAATCTCTCTTCAACATATCCTTGGCATTAATTACAAAAAAAAAGTTTTTCTGAGGGAAGTAAAGAGCGAAGTTGAAACTTAAAAAACAAATTATTACTTCACAGCCTATCTTTCATATATGTATAAAACTAGCGCAAATAAACCAACCGGTGATATTTCCCTATGTTTGTAGGATTGCAGAAAACTAGCGCTTTACTAAAAACACAAAACAATATAGGAGTTTTGGGACGGTAAAATCAATCTTTTAAGGACACATTTAACAGTACAAAAGTAAAATATTTTCGGATTGTTGTTTTTTTTATTATTAAATACATTATAAGACCACACTGGCTATACATGACAAATGAAACCCAGAGAGGAAAGAAATAAAAGAAATAAAAAAAAGGTGAAAAACGAGGAATTTGTCAGCCAGTGGCGAACCATGAAGAAGAAGAAATAAGAAAATATTTCTACAAGGACCTCCGCCAAGTCGTCCTCAGTACTAAACAAAAAAGAAAGAAAAAAAAAGAAACCAATGAAAATCGAACCTTTCGAAGTTTGCTTGACAACGATAGAACAAAAAATAAATAAAAACCAGGTTGGAATCAATGAAAAAGAAATTTACCAACATGATTGTGCAATAATCCTTTGTTTTCGATAGCTTTAGCTAGTCTATAAATTCGTTTGTCATTTGAAGTGCAAATAGGTTCTCTCAAGTTAGATCGGGTGAAAATATTGATTGAGTCCTTCAAAATTAAATTGTTATAAATTGGGCTTAATAAAATATCTCCAGTATCTCTATTTATTGCTTAACTTTGGTTTATGTATTTTTTTTATCTCAATTACCTCTTTAAAAGATTGTGGTAGGCCATTTACAGTAGATATTAAGGTTGCCTCGTCAAAAAGAACCATATGTGTCGGATTTTCAAATATATGCAGGGTCAATGCCGAATCAAAGTTGTCATTTTTATTTTTCAATCTCAGGGACTTATCTATTGAAATTTTGTGTTCATGCAAACGTTCACCTAGTTTTGAGGGGTCCTACCAATGTAAAATTTCCCACATGAACACGGGATTCTGTAGACACCACTGCCCAGTACAGGGTCAGTTTTATCTTTTCGTGAGTTGAAAAAAAGTTCAACTTTTTGCTCAGTTTTGAAAGAAACAGAGAGATTGTGTTTTTTTTTTAATTTTTCAAGTTTATCGCTAAGTTTTTGGGATGTATGGTAAAGTGATGAAAGTTTTTTTTTCAATTTTCGGGGCAACTTAATCAAGCGGGACGGGTTCCCTATTTTCTTGTTTTATCTTTTTTAACCGTCTATCTATAGTATTTTTAATAAGTTTTATTTGGAAACCATTGCAGAATACAATATTTTTGATATAGTTTAGTTCAGAATTCATATGATTACGAGAACAGATTTTTAAAACTCTGTCGGCTAAAAAGATTATTATTCCTCTTTTCACAGAAGAAGGGTGATATGAAGAGAAATGTAGATATCGATCGTTATGGGTCAGCTTTCTGTATATAGAAAATTCAAGACTAGGAGCAGTTTTTATAATCAAAACATCCAGGAAAGGCAGCTTACCTGAATATTCGAGTTCCATTGTGAACTGGAGATTCGAAGCAAAAGAGTTAAAATGTGCCAAAAAATCTCCTAGAAAGTCTTGTCCATGTTCCCAAACAGAAAAGATACCATCAAAGAGACGAAACCAGATAGAGTGTTTAAAGTGGAAACTATTCAAAGCAGACTGTTCTATGAAATCCATGTAAAATTTGCCAAATAAGGAGACAAAACAGTGCCCATGGATAGGCCCATGATTTGAAGGAAAAAATTTTATTTCTCGGAACTTATAGTACGAGGAGAACTTGTTGTAAAGACGAACAAGGGCCATTATTGTATCAATTTCCAAAGTTTTGTAATCTGACCAGGCTGAATTTTCCTTTAATTTTCTTTGTAAGGCCTGCTCACATTTATGGACATCTCATGAAGTGTACATAGAAACCGCATCAAAACTAGATAAGATAGTTTTTTCTGTTGTACTTTGATTTTTAACTTCTCAAAAAGATCAATGGAATTTTTTATATAAGATTTCTGTGTGCTTAAAAGAGGCTTAAAAATGGTGGCTAAGAAACTTCCTATACCCGTAGCTGGAGAAGTATAAAATGCTACAATAGGACGTAACGGAATATCTTTCTTATGGATTTTAGGGAGACCATAAAATTTTGGGGCTGAACAACCTTTGGGGTAAAATTTTCTGTATATTTGAGGGGTAATTAGTCTACTGTCTTTTAAAATTCCCAGTTCTTTTCTCAACTGCTGTGTGTATTTGTCTATGTGTATAAGATTTATATTTCTTTGTAATTATTTGTATTTATATTTTGTATTTTATATTTCTGTATTTTATATTTCTGTATTTTATTTTATATTCTTTGAATTTATATTTATATTTCTTTATATTTTTATTTCTTTGTAAGTATTTAGATCCATTAAAAGGGTGTCAACTTTTATTTAATAATCTGCAGAATTCATAATTACAATTTTTGTGTTTCAATTGTTTCAATTGAAACACAATTGTGTTTCATATTTGTGAAAGTAATTGTGATTCATAATTACAAATGTGTTTCCTTTGTCCTCTATCGTAATCCATTTTTTTTTATCTTTTTTTCAATTTTCGAAGTATTTTAATTTTTTCCTTTGATTGAGTTGAAAGCAACAAAGACGGCCTGTAATCAAGAATACTCTTTATAATTTCACCTCTGAGTAGGTCTGGATTTTCGACTTCACCATGACAGCTAAAAATAGCAGACTCCACTCCCGAAATAATTCCTGATGTATTTACGTGTGTTTGAGCCATTGCAAATTTTGGTCCTTTTGAAATAATATTTAGCTCCTTGGATATAAAAACTTTAGAGGATAGATTTTCCAAAGGAGGGCCAGGACAAAATCTAGGAAGGAAAATCCGTGTTTGTTGAAACTGTTGAAATTCCAATTTTGAGATCTTTTCCGATAAACGAGTTGTTGGAATATGTATCAGAAAGACCTATGTTAGATTTTTAAAATCTGGAGAAAATCTTTAGGTTAAAAAATCATATATACTATTTATTTTAAAATAAGTGATTTATTACTAAGAACATATATTATTGATCTATGGTCGTTCTAAATATGGGTGCACGTTTTGAAAACAACTTTATAAATAAATGGGCCTGCAGATTGTGTGCCTATATGTAGGTTGAAACGTAAAGAAGGAGGAAGAATTCGATGTCTTCTAAGAAATGGAACTGAAAAATAAGATTTGCATGTTTTTAACACAATTTAAAAAATCTAAAACAATAAAATAAAATTTCAAAATAGGGATAAAATACTTTTTAATAGACAGTGTATAGAAATTCACAAAAATACCAGATATTTCGGTCACATATACAAGGACCGTCATCAGTAGTAAAACTACTACTGTAGTTTTACTACAGTAGTAACTGTAGTTTTACTACAATAGTAAACAGTTTTACTAGTAGTAGTAAACAGTTTTACTACTGATGACGGTCACTGTATATGTGACCAAAATATCTGGTATTTTTGGGAATTTCTATACACTGTCTATTAAAAATGATTTCATCCCTATTTTGAACTTTTATTTTATCGTCATGGAAAGGCAATGTGGTCTCCGAAATCATCTAAAACAATATTGGTCGAATGCTCCCCGTAAGCTTGACGTAAATACATTCTATGACCACACAGGCTATACATGACAAATGAAACTCAGAGAGGAGAGAAAATAACAAAATGAAGAATAAAATAAAAAAAAAGGTGAATAAACGAGGATTTTGCCAGCCAGTGGTGAACCATGAAGAAGAAAAAATAAGTAAATATTTCGACAGGGACCTCCGTCAAGTCTAAATGGAAATTAAAAAAAAAACAAATTCACAAAAGAGGTAAAACAGAGCTTTAGAACACGGGGCCCCGGGTAGGATCTTCCTTTATAAGAAAATTGTCCTGACAAAAAAAAGATATTTATTAATTTGATAAAAGATGCTTTATTGATATGTGACTATCAGAAGCCAAAAATAGCTAAATTTGAGTTCCTGAAAATGAATAGAAAAAATATGAATTATGATTATATTATATTTTATATTTTTTTTATGAAAACAAAATTTATATTGAATGCTTTTATTAACAAGTTAAACTTTATGAGCAAAGTAAATACTGTAAGAAAATGTATTTGTAGCCAAAATTGTAATATCAGAAATATAGCACGGAAGAAATCCCAGTTAAGTTTTAAAGAGATCAAGACTAAGAACTTTTCAATAGACGGAAGGGGATATAATGCTGTAATAGTTAAAAATGCTATGATTCTCGACATGTGCCTTCTAGTTTTATTTTTCTCTCGGTGCCTTCTCAGTGCTAAACAAAAAAGAAAGAAAAGAAAAAAGAAACCAACGAAAATCAAGCCTTTCAAAGTTTGCTTGACAACGACAGAACAAAAACCAAATAAGAACCAGATTAGAATTAATAAAAAAGAAATTTACCAAGATTATTGAGCAATAATCCTTTGTTTTGCTATAGCTTTAGCTGGTGTACAAATTCGGTCATCATTTGAAGTGCAAATAGGTTCTCTCAAGTTATACCGGGCGAAAATATTGATTGAGTCCTTCAAAATTAAATTGTCATAAATTGGGCTTAATGAAATATCTCCAATATCTCTATTTATTGCTAAATTTTGGTTTATGTTTTTTTTATCTCAATTACGTCTTTAAAAGATTGTGGTAGGCCATTTACAGTAGATATTAAGGTTGTCTCGTCAAAAAGAACCAGATGTGTTGGATTTTCAAAAATATACAGGGCCAATGCCAAATCAAAGTTGTCATTTTTATTTTCCAATCTCAGGGACTTATCTATTGAAATTTTGTGTTCATGCAAACGTTCACCTAGTTGTTGATGAGCCCTACCAATGTAAAATTTCCCGCCTGAACACGGGTTTCTGTAGACACCACTACCCAGTACAGGGTCAGCTTTGTCTTTTCCTGAGTTGAAAAAATCTTCAACTTTTTGCTCAGTTTTGAAACAAAACAGAGAGATTCTGTTTTTATAAAATTTTCGAAGTTTATCGCTAAGTTTTGGGATGTATGGCAAAGTGATGAAAGCTTTTTTCTCAATTGGCGGGGTAACTGAATCAAAAGGGACGGGCTCCCTATTTTCTTGTTTTATCTTTTTATCTATGATATTGTCAATAAGTTTTATTGGGTAACCATTGTAGAATAGAATATCTTTGATATAGTTTAATTCAGAATTTATATGATTACGAGAACAGATTTTTAAAACTCTGTCGACTAAAGAAATCATTACCCTCTTTTCACAGAAGGAGGGTGATATGAAGAGAAATTTAGATATCGATCATTATGGGTCGGCTTTCTGTATATAGAAAATTCAAGGCTAGGAGCAGTTTTTATAATCAAAACATCCAGGAAAGGCAGCTTACCTGAATCCTTTATTTCAGAAACAGAAAGGATATCATCAACGAAACGAAACTAGACAGTGTTTATAAGTAGGGTAAGAAGTACCATTTCTACCAGACATATAGCAAATACCATGTTATTCTAACAGACATATAGGAAATATCATGTTATTCTACAGGAGCATTACACTCTTTGCCAGGGGATTTACGCAATTTCAAAGTTCAATGTCTTTTTTGGTGATAAACCCAAACCGGCACGTCTTGTTTCGTTGTTATGCAATTATTCTTTGTATATATTCAGATTTCAAATACACTCTGTGCCAGGGAATGACGCAATTTCAAAGTTCAATGTCTTTTTTTTAGTGATAAACCAAAACCGGTGTGTCTTTTTTAGTTGCCAATTATTTTTTGTATATATTCAGGTTTCATATTAGATTCTCCAACAGTTTTGAATAGTTTATTCAAGATAACACTACAGGCATTTTTTGTAAAAAACATTTACATAGAAAAATGGATAATTCTAAGCAATTTCTGGTGAGTAAAAATATTCTCATTATTATATAAAAAAAAAAATGTCTTGTCATTAAGTTAAGGAAGAAATTCTTTCCTTATACTGTGTGATTACCTCTTTTAAAAATATATTAATTGTTACAAAAGCTTCCTTTTTATCAAGATCAGTGGCTTTTTTTTTTAGGCATTTTTTTTAAAATACTTCCATGCCAGTATGCATTTACGGTGTGATTTTTATAAATATCAGTGGACTTTTTATGGCTGTTTTTGAAAAAGTTCTTAGCTTTAGATCGGTAATTTCGGATTAGAATAAAAGGTTGATTCTTTTAATGTATTAATTGTTACAAAAGCTTCCTGTTTATTACAGTGTGATTTTTTTTTTTATCAAGATCAGTGGGTTTTTTTTTAGGGATTTTTTTTGAAAATAGTTACAGGCCAGTCTGCGTTGAAAAATCTCTTAATTAAATTTATTTCTTTCAAACCCTCACCCCCCCCCCATTTCATCAAAAATAAAATTTGTTACCGTATTAAAATAATTAAAAAAAACAAATTTTATCTTTTCGTTAATTTTTATTTGACGGACCTTTTTTTAAACTAGGGGGGGGGGATTGAATGAGCCATGTTAATTAACTTCTCCACTTCTTAGTTATTTCTATTTATGTCTACATTTGATTGAAATCTGATAGTTTTAAAGAGAAAAAAAAGGCTGTTATACCAAAGAGTTTAATAATTTCTGACTAAATTGACTTTGAGTTTCACAAAATGTTCATAACCGCATGATTAGTAACAATTTTACGCTTGAGTATACAAAGAGGAGGCTCGCTAAAGGAAGTGTCAGTGACCAGATAATCTTGAATAAGAAAAAACAAATCTGTTCTTCATCTTATGAAATACGGAAGTACTTGAGTGTCACATGCAATTCTTCTCCATATTGAATAATAAGGAACGCAAATCCTGCTTTTTAAGTTTGAATTAACAAATAAAGTCACGGAAGCATGGACGTAGGGGGGGGCCAGGTTAGAAAAGGTCCTCCATCCCACTATTAAAACCCCTGATTTTGAAATCAAGATGTTTTTTACACTACTTTAGATGTCTAACATAAACTGAATTATTTTCCAAACCAAACATGCATTTTTGCTTTATGCTAAAATTTTGTCTTTTTTTTTAAAGGAAGAAGAGACGTGCTATAAGCCCCCTTCTGAAAAGAAAGCAAGATATGGCGAACCTACATTAATACAGGCCAAAAGGGCGTCTGTTATCAAATTTGCTGGAAACGTTACACGCGATCTGGACCATCCATCGAGCACCCAACTTATAGTGACAGAGCCCTCTGACCCCCGTGTTAGCTCCATGCTAGCTGGAAGGAACTTGAAAAGGGAATGGACTGCTTCATACCACCCGTATTAAGTGTATAAGATTAACCCACCTCCAGTTTTGCATTTGATGTCATTGATTGCATCAAATAAATTATTTTGTAGAATAAAAAAAATTTTTTTTGTTTCTATCCATATTTACAATAATTTTGATAATTTTCTCAGGCGAAGCGCTGTTTTTTTGTAAAAACTTAAAATTTGCAACTAAACTAATCCGAATTATTAAGTATAAAACATACGCGGTATATATATAAAGTAATGATACTCACGCATTTAGCTAACAAAAAAAAAACCTTAAAACGAAACTAATATAAAATATGAATTCTAATGCAATAATTCCATTTAAACAAAAACAAAAACGATTTGCTATTTCACGGTTGGCCAGCCACTCTTAAAACTGATATTAGTTCGTTAAAACCATTTGCGTCTTATCAAAACGTCCCATCGGTACACCTGAATTTTTAATCTTCCGAGAGACATAATTTGAATTTTAAGTGTGCCTTGCAAAGGGGGCTTTAAATAACAGGAAATCTATCTCCGATAAGCAATTAATACAGGAAAAAAGGTTTTTTTAATAATTTCCAAGTATCTCT
>NC_142794.1:20002942-20020829 GCF_049724085.1 Artemia sp. Qi Xiang Cuo | reverse complement strand
TGAGCTTCTTGATTATGATATAGTTTTCCTGCAGGCTTGACATTAACGAGCAAAGAATATACAAATAAACTTCAGAATTTACTCCTCCCAATTTGGCTTATCAAACCCTTTATTATGGTTAGAAGAATGGTCATAAGCCAGTAGAGCAGGTGCCTCAATTTCACAAGTTAAAGGTAAGTGATTATCCTCAATTTTATCATCCAAAACAGTGACAGGAGGAATCACAAATGATCCGTTTGAAACTATAATATGATCAAGGTTTGATCTAGCACCATAACGGTTATGAATGTAGGTAAACTGTTTATCTTTATTGACTAACTGATAGCCACTAGGCAAAGCATAAAAAAACAGGTCACTTCTTTCAGATTTGGACAGAAGATTGGCATTAATATCACCAACTACAATCCAATTTATTCCCTGATTAGTCACTCTTAGCTGAAGTATTCTGAGTCACTGGCAAGAACCCAAGAATGAAGATAGAGAAGAAATGTTCTTACGATTGCATTGCATATAGACATTGACGAGGACCGTATTACCGCACTTTATTGACAGTAAATTATGATCAGAAGAGATAAGCTCAGGCTTATGAGCGAGGCAAACTCATCCTTTACATTTGGATACAATGCTATTCGAGTGTGTCTCAAAGTTGAAATGGCTTGGGATTACTTTTTCTGACACACTTTCGATTATATGCTCATCTCTCGTTGCTAGTTCTCTGCAGTGTATTCGCGTCTCATATGGTAAAATCTCGCCTAAGAGAGGGAGGTACAGCCGCCAAGGCTTGTTTAACTGTACCATAGTTTTTGTTCTCCTACAATTCTTTTCTTTCCAGCTTTCAGACTGTGTTGCGGACTAAACACCGACTTCATATAAGGAGAGGCTATTTTAAACATTGTAAAGTACTCCTATATTTACAAAGATGGTACAGAAATCACAAGATTATTTCTCATTTTGGACTTATAGATCATCTAGTGCCGATTTACAACAACGCTAAGGATCTGATGACTAATACTCCAAAGAAGAAATGTGCCAGTGATCCTCTCGTTTATCTTTTTTTCATATCAGTGATTCTTTGGCTATTGTTATGTTCTTTATATTGTGGTTTACTTCTAATTAATTCTGGATTATATTTTTTTGTTTGTTACGTTTTTTAATAAACATTTATTTCATATAATTCCGAGTTAAAAACAAACATCATTAATGTAATAAGAATTCAACAGTAGTTGTATATATCGCTTAATGTATATTTTTATAATTTTTTAGTACTATACGTTCATCATACTTTCTTTATTCAAATTCATTAATCAAACAACAGAATGTTGTTTGCAACGCACTACATATCTTAATAGATACTTTCTTTTCATCTATCAAAAAATACCGGGACGACAATACAGGGGGTGGGGGGGTCCTTCCGAACGAACAGTGGTGTAATTGGTTCACAGTCGAAAATATTGGAAAGCATTAAAATGGGCACGACTAGTCAAGTATCCAAACTTAATTTTGAAAAAATTTAAATAAGTCAACTCCAAGTCTATATTGATTCCAGTGGTTATCCTTAAATACTTAATAGTTAGGACCTGAAACATGGACGCTTTTCAGTGAGTGCTTAAATAATATTTAAAATTACATATCGTTTAGTCTAAATTTAAGTACTAATTAAGTATATTTTCGCCCGGGTACTCGATACTTAACTTTAAAAATACATAACACATGGTCGGTAATTATTTCTTAAATAAAAATTATAATTAATCGAAACATCCCATATTGAATTATTCAAATACTTTTTGGAGTAATTTATAAATTAAACCTTGCAGTAAAAGTAATAACACAACCTTTTTTATTGGCAAGAATTAAAAAAAAAAAAAAAACTGAAAAAAATTATTACATTAAAATAAAGATATATATTTACCAGCAGGAGACTTCTCTGGCATTTCTTGAATGGTTATAGTCTGATGATCTTTGAAGGTGCATAATCCATATTCCGTAACCAGAGGATTATTATCATCATCCTGGAAAGAAATATGTAATTTATGGCAACAGAAATGGTATCATGAAATAATATATGCCAATAGAAATAATTTATGACAACATATAAATGATACAATTATTAGTATCCAGTTCAATTTATTTCAGCTAAAACTTTAAAACGAGGAAAAAAAAGCATATATCTAATGACAGTATTTGTGGCTGCCACTCTTGTTGCAGAAATTTTGGCCGTAATTCTTACAGCAGGAATTTTATGGAAATTCCAACAAAAATTAGTACAGGCGTTCATGCCCTACCCAGTACTAATTACTTAGCAACTATGCAATTCGTCGCATCCTAGTTAAGTTTTGGCACCAACCAAGAAATGAGTAACTCTACTCATTTTAGCTAAAACCTGTAACGAGCACTAATAAAAACAAAAAACATACACTAAGCACCAACATTTATAGCTGTAATACTTGTTGTGGAAATTTGGGCAGTAACATGTACTGCAAGAGTATTGTGCAGTTTCCACAGCTTCACAAGACTCCAGGTCGTAGCATGGTCGCTCACCATTAGGCTATCGAATAGGAAAACACCCCCTTTAGTTGGTGTACTGATGTACCGTATTTGCATTCATTAGAGTGCAATATTGGGGAGTAAAATAGTATTCGGAGCATGGAATTTTGATTTAAGTCGATTATCTAAGTTTTTACTATTATATTTCGTCCCTGAAACTGTTGATAGTTTAAAACCATATGCATTTTTTCTTCTTTGATAATTATTGTAATAAAATATAGGTGAATGTTGTCACGTTTAAAATAGTGCTGCCCATGGAGACAATATTTTCGTTCAAAATCTTAAAAGATTTTTTCGTTCAAAAACAAAGCACATCAACAATTTGTTTATATGCATTTTGTTACTTTTTCACATTTTTGATAAAAATTGCGGGAGGGGGGGGTGGCAAACCAGGTAACCCCAACCTCCAAATACTACTCCAAATTTTCTTATCCATTTCTCAATGAGGTTTAAGGATGAAAAAATACGGTGATCAGAATAAGAGTAGTCCCAAAACAATCAATTTCAGCGCTTTAACTGATTTATTAACAAATATAATCTTTAGTTTTTCATAAAAAAAAGAACACACGCCGGTGCTACTTTTTAAGCAAAAAAAAAAATCCAGCTGTCTGTGGGGTTTTTATAAGCACGTAAGGAAAAATCGGCCGGTAAGAAGTTGCTTCCGACAAATCATAAGTAAATTATCACCTCGAATCGCCATAAGGACACGGGTACTTGTAATTCTTAAAACTTGGCAACCGTTGGACTGTTCAAATATTTTTTTTTTTTTTTTTTTTTAATTAGACTGGAGTCTGTTCAAAAGTGTGGAAGGAAAAATTAACCAGAAGACTCAGTTTGACTTCCTCTTTTAGAAAAAATATAATAAACAAAAAAACGGCAAAAAAGAGTGGTGAAAAAAAGAAGATTAAACAAAAATAACACACGACAAGGGCGACACACATTAATTGGCACCTAAAACATGATTCGACTTTAAATAAAGATACTTAGGCTGAAACTCCAAAAAAATTCAAAAAAGATATGCCAATACAATTGCAAACACGGAAAATTTTTTGAAAATATGAATTTTCAATAGAAATAAGTATCAAATTTTTAATTTCCCAAAGTAAATGTCCTTAGTAAAATCTTTACTCAAAACCAATACCCCCACTCCCTAAAAAAGCTTATAAATGGTTTAAAAGTTGATGATAAAAAGCATACTGGTGAAAGGGTAGCCCTCCTGTCCCCCAACAAGGACATTTCAACAAGGGCAAAATGCACAGTAGGCTATACATTTTGCGCACTAACGCGTATATCCTTGTCCTTTGGGAAACACAAGTTATGGTGCGATTGTTGGTAAGTGCTACAGGAGAGGACCTGCCGTTTCATTGCCAAGATTATTCTTTAATATGTAAAACTTGTCATCTAAAATTTCCTATATAGCATAAAAGAGCGTCATCAACGGGCACTTATCCCAAAAGGGGGCGGTTAATCAAAAAGCTACAACAACATGAAAACGAAACAAAAAATAACAGCAAATCTATGCTGAACCAAAGCAACAAATCACGAAATCATGTAAGTGGCTCGGTTTGTTTTTTTGACCCCTCTCGTAAAAGAACCACTCTCTGAACCCCCCCCCTAATTATGACCCCAAGGCTTACTCATGAGATGATTCATCTGATCCCAGGTTACTAGGTCGATAAGTCAAGTTTGTAATTAACAGTTGACAGAGACCTTAGTTGGGTAGCCAGCAGAATACGGGTATGAGTCATAAGATGTAAGATCGGTATATGTCCGTTCAATAGATTTACCAGTTGCAGGACAGAAGTGCACACTTCTTACTAATTTTGGGTGAACCATTGAACCTAAAAGAGAATTGGAAAACATTACAAGATGCAAGAAAAATCTCACTTCCGTTGGTAAGTGTCCCTAACACCAAGCCAATCACTAATCAGGAAACAGTCACGGTAACGGTTTATCCCGTGTACTTTATGATCATTTAGTTAATTTTCTGATGATCATAAGAGAACACATATTTTTTACTAAAACGCATTACTAAAACGAACTATATTACATATTTGACTATATTACAAATAGAACTATATTACATATTTGAAATTAAAATCAAAATTGCAGGTGAATCAAAATCTTTGGCTGATGAGCTTTCGGCAATTAATTTTATTATACATTAAATATTCATTTTAATTTTACTAGGTCTTTCCAAGACTAATCAAGACACATGTAGCTTTCAGTAAAGCATCAATGACGCTGAAGGCTTTATAATTTTACAGTTAGGGAAGGGAGCAGTCGCTACAACTATTGTTTGTAGCGAGCTTGTTTTAAAATTGATTTGCATATTAAATTTAGGTTTTACTCGTTTCAAGATTTATTTACTAATTTATATTAAAAACTGTAGTATTTTTATATTATATTATTGTCTAGTTAATTTGTGTCCCTTTTGGTTTTTATTTATTATTTAATAGTAAAAGTTTTTCGTTCGTTTTAAGCTTGATTTGAATATTCCATATAAGCTTTTCTCGTTTTAAAATTCATTTATTCATTTAAATTAGACATGTTTTAAGTTTTTTTAATATGATTGTTTTTCGAATTTCTCTTCGTTTCGGTTTCATTTATTCTTTAGTAGTAATTTCTGGTCTTTTCGAGTTTGAATTATTATAAATTTTTATTTCTTCTGATCTTAAGTTTAATATGCCCTTTACTTTTCTTAGAAAAACTACTTTTTCGGAAAGTTTTTTTAATTGACCTTTGTTCGTTTTTGATTGACAAAGTCTCAAGTTTTTCAAAATTCCCTATTTCATCAAAGAACAAAAACTATTATCAAAGTAAAGAAAGTACCACAGTACCAATATTCAACTTGAATAAATTAAAGCCCTTTCCCCGTAAATCGAAGTTGATCAATAAACCAGTAAATAAAAGTTTCAAATAAAACAAAGAATCCCACTAACACCCCGCCACGTGAATAGCTCACCGCCCTTTCCCCCGGGGAGGCGGGGGTGGGGGTAAACCCCGCAGGCATAGTTATTTAGACTTTGGACTATTTGTAACAAAACGAACATATCAAAATTTTAAACGGATGCCTTTGGAGGAACGGGGATGGGGCTGGTTGCCCTGTGATCACTTTTGACTCTTTAAAAAAAATAATATAATGATCAATTTCAACTCGAAAGAGACATGTCCAAAGTTAATAATACCACCCCTTCTACAAAAACCTTATCTGTTAAAAATGGCCAACTTGCAACATTTACAACCCTAGCCACGGGTGATTTTTCAACCCCTCAGTAATAGTTATACGAATTTTGAACAAAATGGCTATTTCAAAATTGTAATCAAATGCATTTGGGGAAAAAAAATGCAATGGGGGGGGGGGCAAGTTGCCCTAGGATCCCTTTTGACTATGAACAAGGGCAAAATAAATTTAGATTTACAATCGAAAGAGCCTCCGTAAAATACAAATCCATCCAAAAAAACTTTATATGATAACGATGGGTCACTAGCATGATTTATAGCCCTTTCCCCGAGAGGCTGGAGGCGGGGAGGTTCAAACCTGGAACCATAGCCGTTTGACTTTCGGGCTATTTTGATCAAAATAGCTCTATCAAAATTTCAATCCGATACTTTTGGAAAAAGGGGGTGTGGAGGGGGGGGGGCTAGTTACCCTCCGATCCCTTTGGACTCTAAAAAACGAACTAGAAATTTCAATTTTCAATCAAACAAGCTTCCTCCGAGGTTTATACTACCATCACTTCCATAAAAACATGATTTTTCTTTGAGACATAACTGACACCCCGTGCCCGGGCTCGGGGGATTGTGTCAACCCCTACGTTATTGTTACGTAATCTTTGGACTATTTTGAAAAAAAATAGTTATCTCAAAAGTTAGATCGGATTCATTGGCGAAAAGAGGGCGTGTGGGGGAGCTATTTGCCCTCCGATCAGTTTTGAATCTTTAAAAGAGAAATAGAACTTCTAATTTTCAATCAAATGAGCCTCCTCCAAAGTTTATACGACAACCAAGTCCATAAAAACCTTAGTTTATACGACCACCCCTTCCATAAAAACCTTATATGCCCCGGGGCATAACTTACAACAATTGCCCCGGGCTCTGTGGTGTTGTGTCTACTCCGAAATATGCCCTGGGGGCAGCTAACAACCCTTGTCTTAGGACTCTGAGGTTTGTGTCAACCCCAAAGTCACTGTTATATCTTTTTTGTACTATTTTGAACACAACGGCTATCTAAAATTTTTAATCTAATCCTTTTGGGTAAAAGAGGGGGGGGCGCAGGGGGGTGGGGGAGATGGGGACGGTGACCCTCTAATCCCTGTGGGCTGTTAAAATAGTGACCTAGAACTTTCAATTTCCAACCCAAGGAGTTTCCTCCAAAGTTTATACGACCATCCCCTTCCATAAAACCTTATATGCCCTGGGGTCTAGCTAACAATCCTTGCCCCCGGGCTCAGGGGGGGGTGTGTCAATCTCGGGGTTTGGGTTATATGATATTTTGGTCTATTTTGAAAAAATGGCTTTCTCGAAAATTCGATCAGATACATTTGGGGAAAGGGCGTGGGAGGACGGGGGGCTAGTTACCCTCTGGCCCCTTTTGACTCTTAAAAAAGAACTAGAACTTTCAATTTCCACTCGAGCCAGCCCGCTCCGAAGTTTATACGACCAACCCTTCCATAAAACCTTATATGCCCCGGGGCATAACTTACAACAATTGCCCCGGGCTCTGTGGTGTTGTGTCTACTCCGGAATTTTGGCTATCTGATCTCTGAACTATTTTTAACAAAAAGACTATCTCAAAAATGTGAGCGGATACAGTGGGAGACGAAGGGATTGGGGGGGGGGGGCGAGTTGCCCACCGATCACTTTTGACTCTTAAAAAAGACAATATAATAAGCCCCCTCCGAAGTTTGTATGACCACCACTTCCATATGAAGTGCCTCTGGGAAACAAGATAATAATAATAAATAAATAACAAAACACTGAAGCCTTATGGTCTTTACTAAAGGCAAGCTATAGCGTTGCCTCTGATATGGTATTAAATTAAAAAAGCAAGTTTTTTTCAACTGAAAGTAAGGAGCGACATTAAAACTTAAAACGAACAGAAATCATTCCGTATATGAAAGGGGCTGTCCCCTCCACAACGCCTCGCTCTTTACGCTAAAGATTTTTGTTGTTTTAAAAAATAAAGATGTGAGACCGAGTCAAACTTTAGCGTAAAGAGCGAGGCGTTGAGGAGGGGACAGCCCCTTTCATATATGGTATAATTTCTGTTCATTTCAAGTTTTAATGTCGCTCCTTACTTTCAGTTAAAAAAACTTGTTTTTTTTTATTTAATTTCTTAACGTTTTGGAATTAATACAGCTTTGATTTTGGCTCACAGTACATGAATCATTAAAACGAAATTCGCAGATTAATTTTCCTTTTTTTTGCTAATCGGCTTTCTCAAAATTTTGTTCTGACGTAACTTATGAATGAATCCACGAAATGAATTTCTATATTTGTATGTTTTATAACGTATATGAAGGAGTTCGCCCCCTATTCAAGACCTTGCTCTTTAACCTAACTTTCGAATTTTGTTAGAATAATAAGACCTAGAATCACAAAGGACAGTTAATTATTATCTATAGATCTTTTGAAAGTACTAAAAAACTTAAGCGTAAAGAGTTAGTTTTTGAGTAGGGGGGAACCCCCTCAAATACGTAATCATTTCTGTTCGTTTTAAGTTTTAATGTTGCTCCTTACTTTCAGTTGAAAAAAAACTTGTTTTTTTATTTAATTTCTGATCATTTTTTGAATGATGCTGGGATATCTGATGCTGGGATATATAGGGACATAGAAACGTCCCTTCCCAAAGGAAAAATTCTCCATGGACAGATTCTCCCCCGTTACCCCTACTCCAACTCTCCCCCCCCCCACCACCACCAGAAAAAAATCCTCCTTAACAAACTGGGATACTTACCAAAAACCCAAAAAAAATTTAAAAAAAGGGCAAACCTTATAAGTTAAAGCCCTTCCCCTTAGAACTGTGGGGGATTAAGCAATCCTCACAGACATATTAATTAGATTTTCGACTATGCTGAACAAAATTGCTATCTCAAATTTTGATTGGGTGACTTCGGGAAAAAAAATGAGCGTGGGAGGGGGCCCAGTTGCCCTCCAATTTTTTTGGTCACTTAAAAGGGCAGTAGAACTTTTAGTTTTTGTTAGAATGAGCCCTCTCACGATATTCTATGACTACTGGATCGATACGATCACCCCCGGGGAAAAAATAAAAAAACAATAAAAAAATAAAAAAAAATAAAAAAACACGCATCCGTGATCTTTTTTCTGGCAAAAAATGCACAATTCCACATTTTTGCAGATAGGAGCTTGAAACTTCTATAGTAGGATTTTCTGATACGCTGAATCTGATGGTGTGTTTTTCATTAAAGTTCCATGACTTTTAGGGGGTGTTTCCTCCGTTTTTCGAAAAACAAGGCAAATTTTCTCAGGCGCGTAACTTTTGATGAATAAAACTAAACTTGATGAAACTTATATATTTGAAATAAGCATAAAAATCTGATTCTTTTGATGTATCTATTCGTATCAAAATTCCGTTTTTTAGAGTTTCGGTTACTATTGAGCCGGGTCACTCCTTACTTACAGTTCGTTACCACGAACTGTTTGACAAGGAAGAAACAGGCTGAAGCAAGAAGATTGGCAATAAAAATCCAGAAGAAATATTAAAACGTATTTACTTTTAAATGTTTCTTGATTTGGTATTAAATAAAAAAGATAAGTTTTTCCAAGTGAAAGAACAGAGCAACATTAAGAAAAACAAATTATTCCACAGAAGCGGGGTATCTCCTTCGACCCTCGCTCGTACGCTAAAGTTTTTTTAGTGCTTTAAAAAAGCTTCTTATTGCAATTAAAAAGCCTGTGTTTTGTGTTTTAGGAATCGTTTTTGAAGGACTGGCAAAAAGTCAAATTTTAGCGTATAAAGAGATGGTTAAGGAAGATGTACAGAATAATTTATTATTATTATTATTCCTTCATATACAGAATAATTCATATTTGTTTTAAGTTTTAATTTCGTAAATTACTTTCATTTTCAAAACTTGTGTTTTTCATTTAACTTCTGAAGTCTTTTTGTTTTTGAAATAATACCGGGAAATCTACCTTTTCTCTCTGTGAAAAAGTTCCCCTGAAAAATCCCTCCTCGTAAAAAATTCTTTCCAAAGAAAATCCACACCTGAGTAACCCCCTCCCGCCCCCAATTTAGGGGTTGGTTGTGTTCATTCAAATAATATACATGATTGTCAAGGTATTAATATTTGTTTGCAGTCTTATGTTCTGCTCATTTTTTGTTTAATCTAGCTTTTTAATCTTATTTAAAAAATTATTTTTAGCAAAGTTTATTTCTTAATTAAATTTAATTAAAAAAAAAATACTATGTATTTTTTTTATGTTTTTAATTTCCTTTATATTTTTTATTTGATTTAGTTTAGTTTTCTTTGTTGCTGTTTTTTCTGTTGCTAAGGGCTTCCGGGTGTGAAGCTGATATATTCTGATTTTTATTATTATTAGTGAAAAAAAGGTTTTTTGGTCTTTTTCGCTGTCTTATTAGAAACATAACACCCGTTTTTCTATATTTTCATTTCATTCTATTAACTACTACAACTGCTGGCAAACTACTAGGATGTTTTAAAAACGGCTCAAATACAATCAATAACTTACATTTTGTAACTATGACCTCCACACAGACCATGTCCACTAGGTATCTCGACGTCAAAGTTCTTGGAGTAACATGCTTGGCGCCAAAGCTCCCTTCAAACCCAACCAAGAATTCATCATGAGCTTTGGCATAGGTTGCATCAGCATTGGCAACTACTTCTCTCAAAGCCCTTCTGAATTCTATTAATTCTTCTAATACTTCGTTGATGAGCCTAGTAAATTAAAATATAATTTACTCATATGAAATAAACAAATAAATAATACAATCTTGTTCAAACTTTAAAAAGGAAGGGGGTCATACAACAATTCAATAATGCATTGGAGGCCTATTTGAATTCTTATATGTTTTGCTTTTTTTTTTACAAGTGGATTAAAATCCCCGGAATACGAACTGACACTTTTTTTTCTTAGTGATTTTTTTATATTGTCGAAAGCAATGTGATTTATCTTTCATTCGCAGTTTGACCACTAAATACCTCAATATATTATTTTTCACTATTCAAAGTTCATAGGTAATTTGCCTCCAATAATTCAAAAGGTAACATACTTTATGAGTTGAATATATACAACCAACATCAATTCAGTGGGCGGGGAGAGGGTTAACGGCGGATTTTGCAGCGACTTTGCACTGCACTGAGGTGTAATTACGTGGATGATCCATTTCAGCTAACGATAAAAGATTATTATTACATAGGGGTGTGAAGTTCATAGGTAATCTGCCTCAAATAATTCAAAAGGTAACATCCTTTACGAGATACGTTTACACCGCCAAAAGGCATTAAGGGGGGAAGGGGTGTTAAAGGTTCCTTTTGCAGCGGCTTTGCACTTCAATGAGGTGTTATGAAGAGAAAGGGGCGTTAAAGGCTGTTTTTCCAGCCGTTTTACACAGCAATGAGGTGTTATGAAGTTGATAATAAATTTCAGCTGACACTAAAAAATTATAATTATATAGAGGTGTGAACAATCACCAAGCGAATATATTAGATACATATTATATATTTTTGTTATTTATACTGTATTTGGTGATATATTTAAAACCAGACAAAATTCACCATTTTGGAACTTTGGATGGAGCTAATTTTAAATTTGAGGTCAAATTTGCCATTATAATAAAAGGAAATCTGGAATAAAGGGAAAAAAGTGAAGGGGAAACCATCAAGCAAACCTATTCTATATATAATTTTGCGACTTTTAATACATTTATATTAAACCTAGCATATTGATTGCTAAATTTACATACATCATTAGATGTCTCTGTCGAGAATTATCTAGTTAAAAAGAAATATGTACCACTGCTTCACAGATAACAGAGTAACTGTGACATGATTACTTAAAGCATGTTTTCACACTTAATCCTTTGATTTAATACGCCCAAACAGCAGCCATAAGAATAATGGAAGAAAAGGAAGCATTATTATTACACAAAGAAACAGTCCAAGCTTTATTTTTTCCCTTTTTACTTACATCACTGTTTCTTTAAATGGAAAATTTTAATATTAATAGTGCTTTAATTTAATATGCTCTGATGAAATAACAATAGATCACCCTTTTTCAGAACGTCTGAAGGTCATTTTAATGTGTTTAGCAATAGAGCATAAAACACTTTTAACCATGAAAGTAAATTATATCACATACTAATATATCATTATTCTTTCTCTTTTAAAAATATTTAGATATTTTTTATTTAGATATTCATCACAAGAGCTGCTTTGGGCAATGACAAAAATTGACACAAAAAAATAGCACATGATAAATGAAACTCAGAGAGGAAAGAAAATAACAAAATGAAATATAAAATAAAAAAAGGTGAAATAGCACATGATAAATATTCACTAGTACAACTTGAAACATTTATCAAGTCATGACATCAGCTCTGGGTTCCCACCATCACAGAACTCTGCTGCTTAACTGTTATACTAGCCAGAAACAGTTTTTATCCAGCATATCACTATTTTCCAAGAACTTTCCACCAAGACTATCCCCAGGTTTTGGAAACTGGTGTAAGTATGATGGTTGCAATTCAGACATGTATTGTAGATGACTCACTAATTACCAAATTAATTACTAAAAATTGTACTGTTGCGTCTTTGTTCTTGTCTAAATTTGTTGCCGACAATATTTGGGAAACAGAACAACTCAACAAGAGAGCAGTTTCTGTTGGTGAATTTGAATAATGCACCTAACATGTAATATTGCTTCATAGCACCAGTCGGGGCATAGTGATTTGATCTCTTCTTGGCTGTACAGGACTAGGAGTTTGATACCGGCCGCTGCACAGCTCATGCAAGGATGTTTGTATTTAAGCAGCATTGTTATAGACTAGAATTCTGATTCACAGTGCTCTTCAGAATTTTTCTTGAATGATGGGATCCAAAAGCTGGCGGTGATATGAGACAAGTTATTATGCTCTCTATAAAAAATTTTCTTACTAAAAAAAAAAAAATTTGACTCTAAAAATGAACTTCGTACTTTTTTTTACCTAAAAAAATTTATGTCCGGCTAGTCAAGTCAAAGAATAGCATTTAATTTCATCAAGACAACCTTCTTCCAAGCTTCTAGTTGAAATGCACATGGAAACTAAAAATTACACATGACACAATATCATCACTGTATGCAAGTTCTTTAACAATGAAACCAATTTGGCAAAGTTTCTTTTCACATCAAAGAAAATCATGCCATTCCATTGTTTAGCTTTTACGGTAGTTCTAAATCTGACGAGAAAAAAGAAGCAGCAACACAGGAGACCAGCAATCACATTAACCCAAGTCATGCCCAATGGTAGCATGGCAATGACAGAGTTGATGCACTAAAGGGTTTAATCCTTGAGAGGAGAAGGATCTGGGGAAAGAAGAAGGGTAAAACCGGAGAAAAATGCAAATTGTGATCATGTTTTTGACCCCAAACCTATGAAAATCCTTCAAGCATCTTCTGTCCATTTATGCATTTAACTGTGGGTCTAAACATTAATGTACGTGGGCACGATGTTTTTTCTTGATCTATTCTAATATTCAGTTTGCTAAAAACAAAATTGGTATTGACAAATGTGACCAAGTAAAACTTACTGTGATGCCCTGGTGGGAATTTTCCTTCTGACATCATTTATATTGACAATTAGCCTCGCCTCCTTGTGTTTAATAATATATTTAAGTCGTTCTTCATAGATGCCTTGGTCAGCCTAAAAGGAAAAATTAATAACATGTATAAATAACCTATTGTTAAATAAGTATGCAAAAAAAAAAGATGAGATTTGGCAAAAAGGAGAGCCCAAAAAGATTTTGGGCAAATAAAAATTTTGTTAATCATAGCTGAATGTTTTTAAAATTATCTCTGTGTGGAATACACTCCCCCCCTACAACTCTTAAAACAAGGGTGTAAGTTATGCACTGGGGGCATATAAGGTTCTTATAGAAAGGGTGGTCATATATGCTTTGGAAGGGACTCATTGGATTGGTAATCAGAAGTTCTAGTGACCTTTTTAGGGGTCAGAGTGATCAGAGCATCTCAATCCCCCGGGCCTCCCCGCCCCCCACACATAAACACATCATGTCTTCCCAAGATACATCCAAAAGATATAGAGAGACACTCCTTTTATTCAAAATAGTCCAAAAATCATAAAACAAGGCTTTTGAGGTTGATAAAAACCATTAGAGCTTGAGGACAAGGATTGTAAGTTATGCCCCTGGTGCATTCAAGGTTCTTATGGAATTGATGGTTGTATTTAGTCTAGAGTTGGCTAACTTGGTTGAAAATTGAGAGTTATAGTTTCCTTTTAAGAGTCAATAGTGATGGAGGTCAAGTAGCTCTCCTCCCCACCCAACTACCCCTCTTTCCTCGAAATGTATCTTACCTATTTATATCAAAACCATTCCACATTCAATAAGCAATTCTAATCCAAAACTTTTTCATCAAGTTTGTATTCAAGGGTATGTTTCCTCTGTAATAAGCTTTACTGTTGCATAACAATAGCACTGAATTTTATGGGAACTGTCTGAATTTAAGAAGTCACCAGTGAGCTGCCACTAGCAAACCTTAAAACTTAACCTGGATGTTTCTAATGATTTACTGGAATTAATAAAAACTTACCCACTTGTCAAGGAGGCACACTTGTGCCTCTTTAAAGAGGCGACCCACCATAATATTAAGCGATTTCAAGTCCAAGTGGTCGCAAAGAAACAGCGGGGATCGCATTTTGTAACACAGGTTCCAGCTAAGAAACATGCAAAATTTCACCCCCCTCCGATTTTATCTTCATGGGTAAATGTGGACCGGAAGTTTCGACCCTCCTACCACAGCCCCCCGGTAACGTTGTCCGATTGGGTTGAAATTTCGAGGTTAAGCTTTCCTAGGGCCCGGGAGCTTATCCTCGAAATTTCAGCTCAATCCGGTCACTCCGTCCCTGTTTTCCAAAAAACAAATATAGCCACTTAAAGGTCATTTCTCTTTTTTTTTATTAGCCATGCCTACAGGCCACAGTTGGCAACGGATCCGGGTGAATGAGGACTCATTAGAAGAGGACTTCGACCTGTTAGGGCCTTTTGATATTTCCAGACAAAAACAATTATCCTCCAAATTTACATTTACGAAAAACATTGTTTTCCTATAAGAGCCAATGTTAAATTTTCCCACCACAGCCCCCCTTTAATGTTGTGCGATCGGGCTGAAATTTGGAGGATAAGCTTTCCTGGGGCCTGGGAGCTTATCCTCAAAATTTCAGCTCAATCCGATCCTTCCAAAAACCCTTCCTATCCTTCCCTATTTTCCAAAAAACAAATTTCAGGTTTTGTGGGATTTGTTTGTCACACAAATACATAAGGGAGATTAAAGTTAAACAACAGGTGTCTCTGTGGTACTTAGGTCGATGCACCTGATTGGCAGGCAGTATATTTGGGTTCAATTTTCTGTGAGAGAAAATTGTTTATATGCTGAATTTAAAGTTTAAAAAAGAAACTCAGTTTCTTTTTTTAAATCCAATGTATTAAATCCTTCGGCTCAACAGGCGTCTCCAGAAGAATATCACAGTCAGCCTTCAGGTTACAGGTAAGTCTCCACTGCTTTGATAACATGCCGTATACCTGCATGCTCGAAGAAAAGTTGAAAAAAGAAAATCTTACTGTGCATTTGATTTGAGTATTCAGGAATTAAAAGCCTTAACACAAGAATCTTCAAAAGCAGGGGGTTTGGGAGGCGGCAGCCCCCCATCTTTAACTCCTGAAAAGATCAGCTAACAGTTCAAAAAAGTGCAGAAATTATTTGAAAAAAAAATACGTTTTCTAAAGAGTTAAAGAGGCTAAGTCACAAGTTCGAACCTTAAAACGTACAGGGATTAGGAGGTGCAGTTGGGGGGCTACCGCCCCCCAAACCCCGCTTCCGTATATGAAAGGGGCTGTGCCCTCCTCAACGCCTCGCTCTTTACGCTAAAGTTTGACTTTCTCACAACTCTTTTTTTAAACAATAAAAACTTTAGCGTAAAGAGCGAGGCGTTGAGGAGGGCACAGCCCCTTTCAAATACGGAAGTGGGGGTTTGGGGGGCGGCAGCCCCCCAACGTCACCTCCTAATCCCTGTACGTTTTAAGGTTCGAACTTGTGACTCAGCCTCTTTAACTCTTTAGAAAACCTAGTTTTTTTCAAATAATACTATACTATACCCACTGTACTATACTTGTACTATTAGACCCCGGCGCCGCGCCGGCGGATCGACCGAACGCCGCCGACGAGAGGCCCGGTCGAACGCCGCCGAAGTGTCGTAACGCCGCCGGCGCACCGCAAGCACGCCGCCACCGGCAGAGGTGGCGGTGTTCGGTCGACTTTAAATTATTTTTGCGGCAATTCTTTATTGCGTCAACCGCAAAGTCGGAGTGTGGTTTAGTTCTCGTGTGGTTTAGTATTTCGATTTTCCTGATTAGAAATCAAGCAGAGCTTGCACTATCCCCGAATTTTCGGGTATTTCCCCGAAAATCTATGCGTCACCCCGAAAAAAAAATTTGGTTCCCCGAATCCCCGAAAATCACCCAATAACGATACCACCCCTAGCGATTTATCACCAGTGACTTTCCCTGCCAAATATTACTTTGCATACCATAATTCTTCCCTACTCTCTTGTTCATTAATTTTCGTCTCTTTTGTTACTTTGCATAAAAACCAGACAGATGCAATATGCTATTGCAAATATTGCAATATACACAGTTCTTCATATGTTGACAAAAAAAGCATCGTCTTTATGAAATGAGTTTAAATCATTTTGAATGCAGTTCCCAATTGCTATTTCTTACATCATTTGTAGTTAAGAATTTTATTTTCAAGTTGAATAGAATTATAGAACGCATTCACTACTATACAGCTTCAGCCTTTTGTTGGATTTTGAAATTGATAGCCGACAGATTGTTTCTACAGCTGAATTGTAAGTTCGCAGATTTTTTTTTTTTTTTGTGTTTTTAGATAAGGTTTTCTTAATGTTTAATACTCAATTATTGAACGCCTGTTAGAAAATACAATCTTCTTTCTGGAAAATTTTTACCCCCTCGCCCCCCCCCAAAAAAAAAATAAAAACAACCATCGGATGATACAAAATTTAGCTATATACAAAGCTTTTTACACTTTTGGGTAATTAAATATTTAACCGGAATTAACCCAAAAAATATTATTCATACATAAAATTTAATTTTTTGCCTATAGAGGGGGGGGATAGGGGGATATCATTTTTAAGTGAAAATACCTATTTTTTTATTGAAAGCAGGGATGCCAAAAAAATAATTATTTTTTCATTTAAAGTGGAGACAGAAGAAAATGATATCAAAGTCCCTGGGAAACCATTGACATATTTTGATAGACCCAGGGCCTCCCATTAGGACTTGTTCATTGTCTTCGGTATCTTGCGATTTCTCATAGGCTACTGACGTGATTTGGCTTTTGTGTGTGCTCCCTTTTAATTAGATTATTTGGATCTTATTGAATACCATGTCGAATATATCACTCAGTTTTACAATAATTTGAGGTATATCTAAATAATTTCGACATTTTTGTTGTTGTCTTTGCACCCCTTTACTTATACCCTCAATTTTTTTTTCAAGGAACACTAAGCTGTTTAACGTTATTTTGCGTGTTTGTGTGAACCGTATAGTGACCTAGTTAATTATTAAGTAAATTATTTTTCTAATGAAAGCTGAGACGGTATCCTACCAAGGTGGTATCCAGAGGGGGTGGGGAGGGGGTAGGTAGGTATTATATTTAAATAATAATAGCTCGAAATTTTATTTATTGAAAGCAGGGATCCCAAAAAGTTGATTTTTTTTAATTTAAAGCAGAGACGGCATCCTATCAAGGTATCTAGAGGGGGAGGGGGTATTGAGCTATCAAATTTAAATGATAATATCTCAATTTTTTTAAGCAGGGGTGCCAATAAGTTAATTATTTTTTTTAATTTAAAGCAGAGACCGTATCCTATCAAGCTGGTACCCAGAAGGGGGGCAAATGGATTTATTGTATTTAAGTTATAGTACCTTGATTTTTTTTTTTTTTTATTTAAAGCAGGAAAGCCGAAAAGTTGAAAATTCGACAAAAGTAACAAGATTTTCGTGAGTTATACTTGATACAGCACTTGCATGGTTTTATCGTCCAAAGGGAAACGGACATA
>NC_142794.1:19980181-20002442 GCF_049724085.1 Artemia sp. Qi Xiang Cuo | reverse complement strand
TGCTATGGGAAAACTACTTACTCTATTCTTGGGTTGAATGGGAACTGAAGGAAGAGTGGTGAAATACGAATTGAAGGCGTTTGCTGAAGAATTTTTATCCACAATAGATCCATCAGCATTCCTGTAATGACATGGGGGGACTGTTTGAGTTTCTTGCGAGAAATAGCTTCATTAACTACATTCCAAACCTTTCGCAAGGTCCCTTACACTCATCAATTCGACGCGAAAAATAGAGCTTTTTGGCTGCACGTACTGAAGTCGTAAGTACATTTTTATAATGTTTATAAAAATGTATATAATAATGAAAGAAAGGTTGAGATGGCTAGGGCACGTTCTGAGTTCGGGCGTAGCTGTGTTGGCCTCAGGTGGTTTGATGCTGCGGTGAGTTGTTAGTAGAAGTAGTAGTATAGTAGAAAAGCTACTTGGCAGTTTACATGGCCTAGTAAAATTTTTTGGCAGATTTTGTCTGAAAATACCAGTGCATCCACTATCCCTAAATTTTTAGGGATTTCCCCAAAAATCTGTCTTCTCGAAAAAAGATCGATTCCTGTCACCCTTTTCTTTCCTTTTCATCCACTCCTTTAAAACATATAGCAAAAACTATTTAAGAAACGACGAACGAAAAAATAGAGAAACCAAAAAGCTCCAATCGAGGATTGTTTTGTCCTCTTATTTGATTCTGTTCAATCTCTTCATTTCGTTCGTCTTTCATTTTTTCATCGTTATTAATGGCCACTCAGTCTAGAATTTATATAAAAAAACTATTCTAATTACACTTTAATTTTAATAAAATAATTTGGTTTCATTTAAAACCTCTTTGACGCTTTATTATTTTGTTTGGTTTCAAAGGCATTATCCCCCCCCCGAGATATTTTGTATTTAAGTATTATTTTTTTATGTTTTATTTCTTAATTTAGGGTAGCCTCTGCTTGTTTTAAGTTTGTTATTGAATAAAAAAAGGTTGTTTCAACTGAAGAGTGACATTAAGCCTTAAAACGAGCAATAATGACTACCCTATACGAAGGGGGGCTGCCCGGTCCTCAACCCTTCGTTCGCTATGCTTTATTTTTTTATTGCTTCAAAAAGCTTCATATTTTCAATCAATGGCCCATGTATTTCAGCAGTCGTTCTTAAAGCATCGGTACCAAAAAGTCAACCTTTAGCGGAAAGAGCGAGGGATTGAAAAGGGACTAACCCCTCATATACGGAATAATTTCCGTTTGCTTTAGGTTTAGATATTGCTCCTTACTTTCAGTTGAAAAATCTTTTTTTATTAAATTTCTGTCATTTTTTAAATCTTGTTGGTAAATCCCCCGTCGCTTCTTTTTACAATTACCCCTGTAAAATCCAACCCCCCCCCTGAGACTGGTTGTAATCGGTTCAGCTGCATAGAAAGTCAAGTGTGACGCAGAATTTTCATCCATATGAACAATAATACAAATACTCATTTCTCCCCCCCCCCAAATTCTTTAGTGAATAAACTATTAGGGACGTATTAAAAAAACTAGGGTTAGTCGAAAAATTTTGACTAAATATTAAGATTTTTTCTAAAACCTTCGTTAAAATCAAACATTTTAATTCTTATAATAATAAAAATCAATTTCCAAGCACAGATGTATGCACTTTCACAGCAAGAAATTGGGGGTGGGGTCTATAGGGCTGGCAGCCCACATCCTATTTTGGTTAGCCCTGGGTATGATTGGAAAAGCGATCAGAAATTAAATATAACAAATAAGTTTTTTTTCAGCTGAAAGTAAGGAGCAACATTGAAATTTAAAACCGACAACATTATTCCGATATATGAGGGGATAGCCCCAACCTCAATCCGTGGCTTTTTACTGTAAAGTTAGACTTTTTTTCCTTTTTTTTAAGAACAACTGCTGAAACACAAAGGCCATTGAAAATGGAACATGAAGCATGTTTAAAGCCCTTAAAAACTTCAGTGTAACGAGCAAGGGTTTTAGGAGGAGACAGTCCCCCTCATAAACAGAATAATTTATGTTGGTTTAAAGTTTTAATGTTACTGTTTATTTTCAGTTGAAAATATTTTATTTTATATTTGATTTCTGATTGTTTTTCAAATCATGCTAAGAAATCCCCCTTCACCCTTTGTGGAAAACTTTGAGACATAAATTTTCCTCGTAAAATTGTCTCCCAACAGAAAATTCTCTCCGTGGAACATTCGCCCCAATAAATGTCTGTATATTTCCCAACAACAAATACTATAGCTAAACTATGGGCAAATTCCATAACTTCAGCCCTTTCTCCAAGGGCTGGAGAGATATGTCATCACCAGAGGCATAGGTATTGGACCCTTTAACTATATTGAACCACACGGCTATATCAAAATTTTGATATGTGTTTGGACAAAAAGAAGCGTTGGAGTGGGATATTAGCCGTTTGAATGAGCCCTATTCATATCTTATGGGACCATTGGTTCGATATTACTATCCCTGGAAAAAAAACAACAAAATAAACCACACAGACACACGCATTCAGGATATTTTTTATGGCAAAAAATACATATTCCACATTATTGTTGATAGGGCTTTGAAAGCTCCACAGTAGGGTTCTATGATATGCTGAATCTGACGGTGTAGTTCTAAATAAAATACCTTGAGTTTTTGAGGATATTTACCACTTTATCAAAAATCAGGCAAATTTCCTCGGCTTGAAGCCTTTAAGAGGTAACATTAAACTGAATTAATTTTACATATTTGGTCACAGAATAAAAAAGTCAATTCATTTGATATATTAATTGTCATCAACATTTCTTTTTTGAGTTTCGGCTTCTTGTGGGTTAAGTCGCTCCTTACTTACAGTTCGTCACCACGAACTTTTTGATATTATGAAAACTAATTTCGGCACTTATGCATTATAACTAAACCTGCACGAGAGACTGCACACAGAAACAAGACAACCGGGTTTTTTCTAGATAATATGTGGGCAACGCGGTGTTTCTCCTGCAGTTTACAACATTTCCCAGCGTGTTTTTTGGGGTTTAGGGGGGGGGTCGGGACCGAGGTTAAGGTAGGTTACGTATTTAATATATGCTATGCTTTCCCCCACCTCCCAAATGTAATAATATACAGCCCAAATTTGGGTTATGGTGCATTATGCGGGCACCACGAAGAAGTCAAGTTTGGTTAATGCTAATGAAATAAAAGAAAATAGAATGAATATACAATAGTTTAGAAACAAATGTGGGCTATATATTTGCACTTTAGGTGGGGTGGGGGGGGGAGGTGGGTAAAGCTTAGCATATATTAAATACATAACCTAACCTAACATAGGTGCCTTCCCCCCTAAACTCCAAAAAACAATCGGTTAAATATTGTAACTCATTGAGAAACCAGCGCTTTGCAATCATTTATCTATAGCGGTCTCTTGCAAATAGCCCGTTTGAGGAGTTTCGAGACTGGTTTCCTAAATACAGTATATAGTGGCAGGCCCGCATAATGCACCAGTACCCAAATTTGTTTCTAAACTGTTATATATTCATCCTATGTTATTTTATTTCATTAGCATTAACCTAACTTGACTGCTTTCGTGTATAGCGCTGGTTTAGTTATAATGCATAAGTACCCTAATTTGTGCTCAATTTAATAGTTGAATTCGTTCTTTACTGTCAATTGAAATACTTTATCTAAACATTTAGTCTAATCTTGCAAAAGACAACCTGCACAGTGGTGTCCATTGGAAGGGACAGGGGAGCGTAATCTCCCCCTGGCTTTAAAAAATAACCTTGTTGGGTATTATTTTTATTTTAAAATATTTTTTTTTGCCTTTTCCTTAGAAAAAATAAAAGTGACAAATTTTCCACACCTCATGCTACACGATTCTGAAAAACACCTTTTTTTTCTTGTATTTTCATTTAAAAATAACTTGTTGTGTTTTTGTACCTGAGGAAATTGGAAAAGATACAAATCTCCCCCCCCCTGTATTCTGAAAAACACGGTGCCCGCTACTTTTCCTGCAATCTGTGCCCCTAAAGAAAACGATTTTTTTTGTGTATTCGGTCTATATTTCATTGTATATACTTTTGTTTTAAAACCAGTGTCGTTTAATGGGGACGGGTGAGGAGCACAGTCCCCCCTCCAGATTTCCCCCTAGATTTTGAAAAATATGTTTTTAGGTATCTTCGTTGAAAAAATACTTTTTTTGCCACTTTGATTAAAAAACAAAAAAATAATAATCGTAAGAATAGTCCCACCCTTTGTTTATTCCGACAGAAAATGCCAATTCTGATGCCAACCTCAAACATTTACAAACTGGGATACCTTGATCTTGACTCTGATTCCACACACCAGTATCAGTATATTCTTTTCCTTAATACTAGTTTTGTTACTACCCATCAAAAATGAGACAAAGGAAATTGATATCTATCATTTTCCCCTCTCAAACAAAACACTTAACGTCGTTCTTACCATTTCATATTTGAAAAAAACTACGTTTTCTAAAGAGTTAAAGAGGCTGAGTTACAAGGTCGAACCTTAAAACGTACAGGGATTAGGAGGCACGGTTGGGGGCTGCCGCCCCCAAACCCCCGCTTTCGCAGCCTTTAAAAAAAAAAAGTTTTTTAAACTGAAAGTAAGGAGCGACATTAAATCTTAAAACGAACAGAAATTATTCCGTATATGAAAGAGGCTGTGTCCTCCTCAACGCCTCGCTCTTTACGCTAAAGTTTTTATTGTTTAAAAAAAGAGTTGTGAGAAAGTCAAACTTTACTGTTTTAAGGTTCGACCTTGTAACTCAGCCTCTTTAACTCTTTAGAAAACGTAGTTTTTTTCAAATATGAAATGGTAAGAACGACGTTAAGTGTTTTGTTTGAGAGGGGAAAATAATAATAATAATAATTTATTACAAACCCGCTTATAAAAAAGAAGCATGAAGAAGCGGAGCAAAACAAAAGAAAAGAGAAAATAAAGACGAAAACAAATCAACCGAACATAATAATCTACTAAATACAAACAAATCACACTTCAACTATCAAGCAAGAAAGTCGCTGGGAAATCAAATAATAGTGCCCTGTGTTTCACAAGAGCTTGTTTCTCAAAATTCGGCATGAACTCAACAGGATCAGGTATATGATACTTTTCTAGCAGACCAGTGTTACGGAGGTAAAGTGGCAGACCAAGCAGAAACTTTAAATATTTGCAAAGGCCTGAACGGATTCGCAACATATCCGAATTCGATAGCCAATGCCAAACGGGTGAGATGTAGTGAGCAAAGGGAAGAGCGACGGCACGATACAGCCTAGCAATGATATGCTTATTAAATTTAAACTTCAGAGCTGCAAGTTTAGCATACCCAGACCGAAAACCCGACAGAACCTGGTCAACAAAAAGAGCACGCGAGCTTCTGAGGTCGCTTCCATATGTAATACCTAGGTACTTCAACTTGCGGCTTGGAAGTACTACTTGCCCTGCAACGGTAACACGGGTAGCCTCGCGACGGGCAACTTCAGACGGCGCACGCGGGGGTTCAAATACAAGAAATTCTGTTTTAGCAGGGTTAATAACCAGACCAATATTAGTATAACCTCGACTTAGGAGATCGATATTAGCTTGAAGGTTACAAAGCGATGTGCTCACCATTAAAATGTCTTCGGCGTAGCACAGTAGGCTCACATCCATACATTCAGTGTTAAAACCACCGTTAATCTTTTTTGTTACCGACGAGGTTAGTGAATTGAAGAGTACAGGGCTTAAAACCGACCCTTGACGCAGTCCCCGGTGAAGCTTAATCGGTTTCGACAGGAGTTCACTACTCAACTTAACACGGATAAGGCTACTCGAATACCAGTGCCATAGGACGGCCGCTACATGTGGGTTCACACCTTGGTGCAGCAGGTTCAAAATTAACTTTGAATGAATTACCGAATCGAACGCCGCGGACACATCTACTGCACAAATTAAAAGAGTCCGTGATTGATTCTGAGCTTTTGATACTATACGCGTAAGAAGGCGATGTGCAAATGCACAACCGAGGTGGCGACGGAACCCGAATTGTCGATTGTCAATTTTACACTTTCGTAACAGCTCAGGTAACAGAAGTCTCTCTAACACTTTGCTTAATGTACTAGAAACTGTTATAGGCCTATAGCTAGAGCAGAGGTTACGATTTTTTCCCTTCTTCAAGACGTTAGACACAATACCTAGGGCAAGCGACTTAGGGACTGCACCAGAATCAAGGCACATTTGATATAGCAGCGTCAAGTGCTCAATGAGCAGAGGTGAGCCACAGCGGAGGTGTTCAGTCACAATTCCGTCGTGCCCGGGAGCCTTGCCCTTTCTCAGCTGCTTAATAACCTGGAACACTTCGCCTATAGAGACGGTAAAATAGTTCCGTTGGCTCAAGAGGGACGCAAAAGCTCGTGAGAGCTCACTATCACTTTCGGTTGTTAGTTGGGCATGTTTGATCCCAAAAACTTCACTATAGTGTTTTACCCACTGCTCCTCAGGTATGTTACTAGCAGGGTTTGTCACTGGTTTAGACTGTCTAAAAGACTTCCACATATATACAGGATTATTTGCTGCTTCTTGGGAAGCAAGTTCGGCTTCGGCAGCTTTAAGATCACTTACAGACTTATTATAAGTTTTTTTCGTGTTGCGGAACTGCTCAAACACTACACCTGACCTAGGCCTCGCGCAATCGCGCCATAATCTCAGCAAAAACTTAGCACGAGCTTTGGCTTGCCTTACTTTCGGAGAGCGACTCCAGCCAGGCTTGCTGATTCCAGGTTTAAAACGGCGAGTGGGTACAGAAGCCTGCTCAGCCGTTTTCATTGCATGTATAATCTCAGTACAATAAATGTCTAGTGCTACCAAATCACTCGAGCCATGCATCAAGAGCTGAAAGGGAACTTTTATCTTTCCGAGAATCTCATCACATGTCTGTTTATACTGGTCGGCGTTTATTTTATTCCACTCAGTCTTGGTAGCATAAATTTGGGGCTTATTCGGCCTACACGGGAAGAAGTTAGCCATAAAGCACAAGCCAAGGTGGTCACTTACTGTGTGCTCAGGGTCCACGGTGACTGGAGCACCTAGAGAGAAGTTACATAGCACATGGTCAATGTTTGTCGTTGAACCGGAATTATGGATGTACGTATATGTGTCAGTCTTTTCACAGAGATCATACCCAGCTGGGATTACTGAGAAGAAGATTTCGGAGAGCTTATTTGATGGGTTCGTTAAGTCGCACTGAAAGTCACCGCAGACTAGCACTCTTCGATTGCCCAGCCTAATAAGTAAGCGCGAGAGGCGGCCACAAGCTTCCGAGAACCGTTTTTCGGAAGAGAGGGTGTTTAGGTTTGTTGGTAGATAAACCGTGATCAGAACAAAACCCCCGGGGCCAGGAAAATCTACAGCTAGGAAGAACTCACACGATTCCAGCTTTTGACATTCAAGCGAACTGTCCGTTATGATAGCAGTGCCCCCACTAGGTCGACCGCGGACTGAGGACCTTTTTGCTTCATGCATGAACACAGTTTTTTGATTCAACTGTTCGAAAAGACCAAAATTTTCGGAGGTGAGTAAATGTTCTTGTAAGCACACAACATTAAATTGACGGCATAGTTCATTAACGTAGTCTAGTTTGACTGAATTGTGCCCATAGATATTTCGGCAAATGATGGAGAGAGAAGTCATTTCGTTGTAGTAGGCTTTTTCATAGCATTTCTAACTAGTGGGCATCTCATGCTGTATGAGGGGTGGGTGTTGTGGCCTTCTGGGCATAGAGCACATTTAACTGTGGTGGACGTGCATGGGGACGTCCGTGATGCGACGTGGGCACCGGCGCACTTAGAGCACATCGGAGCGTTGCTGCAGGCACTAGAGAGGTGCTCGAAAGATTGACAGTTAAAACATCTCTTGGGGAGCTCTTTATAGGCCTCAACCCTGAAGTGAGTGTAGTCTACAAATATTCCGCGTTTAATTGTCTGATCTCGCGCGAACGAGTCTTTAAATACAAGTTTCACTGTGCCAGAGGTGCCGAACCGGTGGACTTCCGTAACTTCGGAGTTCGCAGCAATAATTTCTTCCTCTGTGGTTGCCGGAGGAACGAATCTTGCCACCGCTAAAAACTTTGGTTTCCGGTAAGAAACCTTGACATCACGGACATTTTCTTTCAACATGTCTGCGAGGATTTGAGCTGAATCCGCCGTATCGAGAAAGGCAACTAACCCACCTTTTCGTTGAGTGATCTGGCGAATATGTCCTTTTCCACCGTTCTTTTCGATAAATTCCTTCTGTTTGGCACATGATTCAAGGCTTTCCGCCGGCACATTCGCTATCACTACAGGATTCTCAAGTCTTTCTGGTTTCGGTAGCGGGGGCCAGACAGTAGGGCCTGACGGAAGGTAGATCTTACACTGATCGATTAGTCCCTCTATTTTCTCTGTGCACTCGTTAACTCTAATTGAAAGAGAAGTCAGCACATCTTGCGGTATTCTAGGCACTTCGCCAATTTTCCAGATAGTAAATCTATAGGTGAAATTGGCTGAGTTTTCTGCATTCTTGATAGCATCGTATAAATCACCCATGAAAACATCACTCTGCAAACCAGCTCGGCGGACCTTCATTACATATTCATCTCCAAGTTGCCGCAAAATATCGTTCAGTTTGCAACGCGCAGCGTACAGAATGTCTTTTCCGAAAAATTTACTTCCCGTAGCAACCACCGCGTCACGGGAAATATCGGCATATCGCAAACTTGTCTGAACGAAATTCAGGACAGGCGCGTATATATATTCGTAAATAGTCTCTTGTGTCATACCAACGAACTTCACTGCTCGAGAGCTGAAAGTAGTCCAGAATCTTGAACGTTTTATTTTCTTTCGCACACAATACACCTTCACGCGTCGAGCGCTGAATGATCGCCTACTGAAATCACCCAGGAACAAGGGAAGCGTAAGTACCCCCTCACCTTTTCCCCGCAATTTTCGGGTAACTGAATACCAGCGGGTACAGTACGGCGCTTGCGGGGGTTCCTTCCCCTCTTCTGCTTGCTCCCAGTAGAAATCAGCACCTTAATGATATGGGAGAAATTGTCTTTATAGATGGCGCCCCAATCAACTTAAGAAAAAAGATGGCGCTGGTGAGGATGTCCGAAAAGAAAGACCTATTCTAGGGATTGGAGAATATCACTCAATTTAACTTAACTGTAAAATTGTCTATTAAAGGGTACAAATCAATATGAAAACAACCTCAAAGTAATGCAATAACTTTATCCCATTAACAGCAAACAAGCAAACTCTGGCACATACACTCTGGAAATAATACAGATGGCGTCAGGCCTGGTGATAGATATCAATTTCCTTTGTCTCATTTTTGATGGGTAGTCTGAAAATATCTCATTTTTGATGGGTAGGAGGCACATTTTGGGGGCATGCCGCCCCCCACACTCCTTGATTTCGCAGCCTTTCAATAAAAAAAAAGTTTTTTAAACTGAAAGTAAGGTGCGACATTAAATCTCAAAACAAACTGAAATTATTCCCTATAGGAAAGAGGCTGTGTCATCCTCAACGCCGCGGTCTTTACGCTAAAGTTTGACTTTCTCACAACTCTTTTTTTAAACAATAAAAACTTTAGCGTAAAGAGCGAGGCGTTGAGGAGGACACAGCCTCTTTCATATACGGAATAATTTCTGTTCGTTTTAAGATTTAATGTCGCTCCTTACTTTCAGTTTAAAAAATTTTTTTTATTTAAAGGCTGCGAAAGCGGGGGTTTGGGGGCGGCAGCCCCCCAACTGTGCCTCCTAATCCCTGTACGTTTTAAGGTTCGACCTTGTAACTCAGCCTCTTTAACTCTTTAGAAAACGTAGTTTTTTTCAAATATGAAATGGTAAGAACGACGTTAAGTGTTATGTTTGAGAGGGGAAAATGATAGATATCAATTTCCTTTGTCTCATTTTTGATGGGTAGTAACAAAACTATTATTAAGGAAAAGAATATGCTGATACTGGTGTGTGGAATCAGAGTCAAGATCAAGGTATCCCAGTTTGTAAATGTTTGAGGTTGGCATCAGAATTGGCATTTTCTGTCTGAATAAAAAAAGGGTGGGACTATTCTTACGATTATTATTTTTTTGTTTTTTAATCAAAGTGGCAAAAAAAGTATTTTTTCAACGAAGATACATAAAAACATATTTTTCAAAATCTAGGGGGAAATCTGGAGGGGGGACTGTGCTCCTCTCCCTTCCCCAGTCAACGACACTGGTTTTTAAACAAAAGTATATACAATGAAATATAGACCGAATTCACAAAAAAAATCGTTTTCTTTAGGGGCACAGATTGCAGGAAAAGTAGCGGGCAACGTGTTTTTCAGAATAAAGGGGGGGGGGAGATGGGTCTCTTGTCCAATGTCCTCAGGTACAAAACCACAACAAGTTATTTTTAAATGAAAATACAAGAAAAAAAAGGTATTTTTCAGAATCTTTTAGCATGAGGTGTGTAAAATTTGTCACTTTTGTTTTTTCTAATGAAAAGTCAAAAAAAAATATGTTAAAATAAAAAAACTACCCAAAAAGGTTATTTTTTAAAGCCAGGGGGAGATTACGCTCCCCTGTCCCTTCCAATGGACACCACTGTGCAGGTTGTCTTTTGCAAGATTAGACTAAATGTTTAGATAAAGTATTTCAATTGACAGTAAAGAACGAATTGAGCACAAATTAGGGTACTTATGCATTATAACTAAACCAGCGCTATACACGAAAGCAGTCAAGTTAGGTTAATGCTAATGAAATAAAATAACATAGGATGAATATATAACAGTTTAGAAACAAATTTGGGTACTGGTGCATTATGCGGCCCTGCCACTATATACTGTATTAAGGAAACCAGTCTCGAAACCCATCAAACGGGCTCTTTGCAAGAGACCGCTACAGATAAATGATTGCAAAGCCGTGGTTTCTCAATGAGTTACAATATTTAACCGATTGTTTTTTGGAGTTTAGAGGGGAAAGGTACCTAGGTTAGGTTAGGTTACGTATTTAATATATGCTAAGCTTTACCCCCCTCCCCCCCCCACCCCACCTAATGTGCAAATATATAGCCCACATTTGTTTCTAAACTATTGTATATTCATTCTATTTTATTTTATTTCATTAGCATTAACCAAACTTGACTTCTTCGTGGTGCCCGCATAATGCACCATAACCCAAATTTGGGCTGTATATTTGTACATTAGGGAGGTGGGGGTAAGCATAGCATATATTAAATACGTAACCTAACCTAACCTAGGTACCTACCCCCCCCCTAAACCCCAAAAAACAATCGTTTAAATATTGTAAACTCAATGAGAAACCACGCTTTGCCATGAATTTATCTAGCAAATACCCGTTTGTCTGGTTTCCTTGTACAGTCTATAGCGCTGGTTTAGTTATAATGCATAAGTGCCGAAATTAGTTTTCATAATATCAAACAGTTCGTGGTGACGAACTGTAAGTAAGGAGCGACTTAACCCAAAAGAAGCCGAAACTCAAAAAAGAAATGTTGATGACAATTAATATATCAAATGAATTGACTTTTTTATTCTGTGACCAAATATGTAAAATTAATTCAGTTTAATGTTACCTCTTAAAGGCTTCAAGCCGAGGACATTTGCCTGATTTTTGATAAAGGGGTAAATATCCTCAAAAACTCAAGGTATTTTATTTAGAACTACACCGTCAGATTCAGCATATCAGAGAACCCTACTGTGGAGCTTTCAAAGCCCTATCAACAATAATGTGGACTATGTATTTTTTGCCATAAAAAATATACTGCATGCGTGTTTCTTTGTTGTTTATTTTGTTGTTTTTTTTCCAGGGATAGTACTATCGAACCACCGGTCACATAAGATCTGAAGAGGGCTCATTCAAACGGCTACTATCCCCCTCCTACGCTTCTTTTTGTCCAAACACATATCAAAATTTTGATATAGCCGTTTGGTTCAATATAGTTAAAGGGTCCAATACCTATGCCTCTGGTGATGACATATCTCTCCAGCCCTTGGAGAAAGGGCTGAAGTTATGGAATTTGCCCATAGTTTAGCTATAGTATTTGTTGTTGGGAAATATACAGACATTTATTGGGGCGAATGTTCCACGGAGAGAATTTTCTGTTGGGAGACAATTTTACGAGGAAAATTTATGTCTCAAAGTTTTCCACAAAGGGTGAAGGGGGATTTCTTAGCATGATTTGAAAAACAATCAGAAATCAAATATAAAATAAAATATTTTCAACTGAAAATAAACAGTAACATTAAAACTTTAAACCAACATAAATTATTCTGTTTATGAGGGGGACTGTCTCCTCCTAAAACCCTTGCTCGTTACAATGAAGTTTTTAAGGGCTTTAAACATGCTTCATTTTCCATTTTCAATGGCCTTTGTGTTTCAGCAGTTGTTCTTAAAAAAAAGGAAAAAAAGTATAACTTTACAGTAAAAAGCCACGGATTGAGGTTGGGGCTATCCCCTCATATAGCGGAATAATTTTGTCGGTTTTAAGTTTCAATGTTGCTCCTTACTTTCAGCTGAAAAAAAACTTATTTGTTATATTTAATTTCTGATCGCTTTTCCAATCATACCCAGGGCTAACCAACATAGGATGTGGGCTGCCAGCCCTATAGACCCCACCCCCAATTTCTTGATGTGAAAGTGCATACATCTGTGCTTGGAAATTGATTTGTAGTATTATAAGAATTAAAATGTTTGATTTTAAAGAAGGTTTTAGAAAAAATATTAATTTTTTGTAAAAATTTTTAGACTAACCTTAGTTTTTTTAATTCGTCCCTAATAGTATATTCACTAAAGAATTTGGGGGGGGGGGAGAAATGAGTATTTGTATTATTGTTCATATGGATGAAAATTCTGCGTCACACTTGACTTTCTAAGCAGCTGAACCGATTACAACCAGTCTCAGGGGGGGGGGTTGGATTTGAACTGGGAAATTGTAAAAATAAGCGACGGGGGACTTACCAACAAGATTTAAAAAAATTAAAGAAATTTAATAAAAAAAATTTTTTCAACTGAAATTAAGGAGCAATATCTAAACCTAAAGCAAACGGAAATTAGTCCTTATATGAGGGGTTATTCCCTTTTCAATCCCTCGCTCTTTCCGCTAAAGGTTGACTTTTTGGTACCGATGCTTTAAGAACGACTGCTGAAATACATGGGCCATTGATTGAAAATATGAAGCTTTTTGAATCACTAAAAAAATAAAGCATAGCGAACGAAGGGTTGAGGAACGTGCAGCCCCCCTTCGTATAGGGTAGTAATTATTGCTCGTTTTAAGGCTTAATGTCACTCTTCAGTTGAAACAACCTTTTTTTATTCAATACCAAAATTAAAACAAGCAGAGGCTACCCTAAATTAAGAAATAAAACATTAAACAAACATAATTAAATAAAAAATAACTCGGAGGGGGGAAGCTGCCTTTGAAACCAAACAAAATAATACAGCGTAAAAGAGTTTTTATATGAAACAAAATGATTTGATTAAAATTAAAGTGTAGTGAGAATAATTTTTTTATATAGATTATAGACTGAGTGGCAATTAATAACGATGAAAAAATGAAAGACGAACGAAATGAAGAGATTGAACAGAATCAAATAAGAGGACAAAACAATACTCGCTTGGAGCTTTTTGGTTTCTCTATTTTTTCGTTCGTCGTTTCTTAAATAGTTTTTGCTATATGTTTTAAAGGAGTGGATGAAAAGGAAAGAACAGGGTGACAATTTCCTTTTTTTAGGAAAACTTCAAAATATCCATTTTAATCAGGACAGTGGAAAGATCGAAGAAGTGTGTCTCTAAGCATGGTACGATAAATGTATCTCAGGGTTTAGGAACCAAATTATAAAAACCAAACCCGTATAAGGCAAATCCAGTAGTGAGGTCATAATATATTCGACGACTTGCCCTCCCTTTTTCCATAGGATTCCCATGACAGCGCTCTAACGTCACGGCAGCCCAGGCAAGATTACTGTGACACCCCTAGGAAAATAGCATAGAATTTCTATGACATGCCCTTTCTTTTCCCATATTCTATGACATGCCCTGGCAAGATTCCCAAGTAATTTTGGTTGCTATATAATATGGATGATGCAATATTGTTTCACTATAATTGATTGGAGTGTGGACGAGATAATACACAAGTGGTAATAAATGATGTTACTAGCACCTCTGCAATGTGGTCGCGGCTTCTATTAAAGGGAACACGACACACCCTAGCGCTTTAGATACCATAGGATTTTAAAGTCATCCATAGGAAAAATAGCATAGGATTTTAAAGACATCCATAGGAAAAATAGCATAGGATTTAAAAACACTCCCAGGCGTTCCAGTATTTTCATTATTGGCAAGATTCCTACCCCTGGCAAGATTCCAAGCGGCTTATCCTCCCATATTGATGTCTAGATCTCTAATCTGGAAGATGCCCAGGATTCCAGTATTTCACCTTAGCAACCGCCATTTTTGGCATATTTTCTTTCTATCCTCTCATATAGGTGTCTAGACCTCTATTTTGAAAGACGCCCAGGTGTTCCAATATTTTCCCTAGCAACCGCCATTAATCCCACGATTCGTAGCCATTTTTGGTACTTTATTTTCTGGAAGATTCTCAGGATTTCCGTGACGAAGTTTATTATGGATGACGCCATCTTATGTGACAAACTAGACTCCAGGAGCCCATGGGGAATTCCCGATTGTAACTGACCAAGGAACACACGTGGGTGCTAAGTAATAACGGAGCTCATCTTATATAATAACAGTGCACACTTCACTGTCACATAATATCTTTTTTGATTTTTTTTTAATTCGCCCGAAACGTTCAAAGCATCTTTTCTCTTTCTTTTAACTTAATGGCGGCGTGCACTTTATGTAAGGTCAGCAATTCTTACGCAATGACAGCGCACATCTTACTTAATAACAGAGCGCACATCACTGTCACATAATACTTTTTGACATTTTATTTTTAGCCGAAACGAACAGTGTTTTTCTTCCTTATTCTTTCCTTTTTTTTAAAATTATGTGTATCTAAGTTTAAGTTAAGTTCATGTAACTTAGGTTAACATTACTGCTCATGCTAATCTAAGTTAAATGAACATAATTTAAACATAGAGAAAATTGTTTCTTCTAAGAGAAATATCTCATCTTTGACGGATAACTTGCTGCTATTAAAAAAAATTGGTTACTATCAAGAAAAAGCCTGTTACTTCTAGAGAAATTTGATAATATTAAATAAAATTTTGTTAGTATTAAGGGAAAAAGTTGTTACATAGAAGGAAACATTTTTCACTTTTATGATAAAAACTTGCAACTTATGAACAAAAACTTGTTATCATAGACAAAAAAATGTATTTTTAGGAGAAACATTTTATCTTTGACGGTAAACTTACTGTTTGTAGAAAATTTGTTTCTATTAAGAAAAACCTGTAACTTCCAAGAGAAATTTGTTAATATTAAGTAAAATTTTGTTAGTATTAAGGAAAAAGTTGATACTTTGAAGAGAAATTTGTTATTGTTAAGAAAAAACTTGCTACATCTAATAGAAAACTTGTTATCATAAACAGAAAAATGTTAATTCTAAGAGAAATTTGTTATCTTTGACGGAAAACTTGCTGTTATTAAAAATAATTTGTTCCTATTACAAAAAACCTGTCACTTCCAAGAGACATTTGATAGTGTTAAGTAAATGTTTGTTAATATTAAGGAAAAAGTTGTTGCTTCTAACGGAAAACTTGTTATCATAAACAAAAAAATTACTTCTAAGAAAAAACTTGTTAGAATACACAAAAAAATTGTTATTTCTAAGAGAAATATCTTATCTTTTGCGGTTAACTTGCTGTTATTAAAAAAATTGTTACTATTGAGAAAAATCTGTTACTTACGAGAGAAATTTGATAATATTAAGTAAAAGTATCTTAGTGTTAAGGAGAAGTTGTTACTTGGAAGAAAAAATATGTTAGTGTTAAAAAAAACTTGTTATTTCTAACAAAAAACTTATTATCATAAACAAAAAATTCTTACTTCTAAGAGAAAATCGCTATCTTTGACGGGAAATTTGCTGCTATTCGAAAAAAAGTACTAAGTAAATGTTTGTTAGTATAAAAAAAGTTGTTACTTCTAAAAGAAAATTTGTTATCATAAACAAAAATTCTTACTTCTAAGAGAAAACTTGTTTGTATAGACAAAAAGTTGTTATTTCTATGAGAAATGTGTTGTCTTTGACAGGAAACTTCGTAGAGAAAATTTGTTAGAGTTAAGAAAAACTGGCTACCTCTAACAGAAACAGACAATTGATAGTATTAAGTAAATATTTTTGTTAGTATTGAGGAAAAGTTATTACTTCTGTGGGAAAACTTGTTATCATAACAAAAAAATTGTTAGTTCTAAGAGAAATTTGTTATCTTTGACGAAATACTTGCTGCTATTAGAAAAAATTGTTACTATTAAGAACAACCCTGTTACTTCCAAGAGAAATTTGACAGTGTTAAGTAATAGTTTGTTGGTATTTAGGAAAAAGTTGTTACTTCGAAAAGAAAACTTGTTAGCATAGACAAAAAAAATTTTAGTGATAAGATAAATTTGTTAACTTTGACGAAATACTTGCTGCTATTAGAAAAAATTGTTACTATTAAGAACAACCCTGTTACTTCCAAGAGAAATTTGACAGTATTAAGTAGAAGTGTTTAGTATTAAGGAAAAATTTGTTACTTCTAAGAGAAAATATGTTAGTGTTAAAAAAAACGTGTTATTTCTAACAAAAAACTTATTATTGTAAACAAAAAATTTTTACTTCTAAGACAAATTTGATATCCCTGACGGAAAACTTGCTGCTATTAGAAATTTTTTTTACTATTAAGATAAAACCTGTTACTTCCAAGAGAAAAATGATAGTATTAAGTAAATGTTTGTAAGTATTAATGAAAAAGTTGTTACTTCGAAGAGCAAATTTGTTGGTATTAAGAAATATTTGCTACTTCTAACTTAAAACTTGCTATCATTGACGAAAAAATTGTTACTTCTAAGAGAAATATCTCATCTGCGACGGTAAACTTGCTGTTGTTAGAAAAAAATTGTTACTATTAAGAAAAACCTGTTACTTCTGAGTGGAATTTGATAATATTAAGTCAAAATTCGTTAGTATTAAAGAAAAAGTTCTTCGAAGAGAAGTTTTAAGAAAAACTTGCTACTTCTAACAGAAAACTTGTTATTATAAACATAAAATTGTTTAATTATAATATACATTTCTTATCTTTGAATGAAAACTTGATGCTATTAGAAAAAAATTTACTTTTCAGAAAAAAACCTGTTACTTCCAAGAGAAATTTGATAGTATTAAGTAAATTTTTGTAAGTATTAAGGAAAAAGTTTTTTACTTCGAAGAGGATATTTGTTAGTGTTAAGAAAATCTTGCTGATTCTAACATAAAGCTTGCTAGTATTGACGAAGAAATTGTTACTTCTAAGAGAAATATCTTATTTGGGAAGGTAAACTTGCTGTTGCTAGAAAAAATTGTTACTATTACGAAAAACTCGTTACTTCTGAGAGGAATTTGATAACATTGGTAGGGCCCCTGAGGTTCTGACGGGAGCCCGACGCCCTCGAAATCCCATCTGGACACTTTTTTTTAATTTGTAGCATAGGGAAATTAACATATGTTTCTTGGTTATGTTTGATGATTATTTGATTTGATGTTTGCTCGTTGTGTTGATGCTGTATGATGATTATGTAACAGTGGCCGCGCCGGCAACCGGTGACAAGAAAAAATAAACACTTGAAAATTACCGCTTTGCGCAATGATATTTAATAAATTTAAATGACTATATAAAATTAGACACTGCCTAGCTTGTGACGGAAAAATTATAAACACAACTGAGTAGATATTAAAGAAAGCGTTGAGCTTTTGACGGAGAAAACGGCCCCCCTCTCCCCTCCCACAGCTCGAGAGCTGTCTCCAGACTGAGTTGCTTTCTATAATTTACACATTCAACTCGATCTGAAGTAAGATAATGGCCATATGGTAGTACTTATCAACACCCTTGATTACAAAGACTTTTTCCCATATGGTGGACATGGATTTATTTTTGACTCGAACTGTATATTTTTATATATTTTAAAGAGCGAATGGCCATGATACTCGCTCTTGGAACTATAGTTTGCTCTGTACAGGTCCTATAAACACTCATGCTGAAATTTTTCTTTATATAGTATGCAGGCACCCCCTTATATACTTTTTTGGTAGTCTCATTGGGCGTTTCCACGCAGTACACCTTCGGACCGGGAAATATACCATGCGATATTCCCGTTTCTGATTTTAATTTTAATAGTTGATTTGGGGCCTAGTGTTTCACCAGCTCCGGATAGCGGGACTCATCCCAGTTCGTATAATCCATCCGAGAGCTAATGTACTCACCATTTTCCTCATCTTCCAATACAATTATGAACTTTATCTTTTAACAATAGTGAATCTGTATCCCCCTAATAGACTTGAACTTATCCCTCCCTCGACCACTGGTACTTATACACATTGTAATAAAACTCCAACATGAGTTTTTTTGAAATTTCTAAGATGGTACTACCAGCGGCAATGTTTATATTTAAAACAACATCTTTTTTCTATGTAAAAGGACCATATTGTAGTCTATGATCGTGAATGATGTGAAGTTTGCATCGGAAGTGAGTCGGGCGCATTCTTTTGGGTCAGTGCCAACGTCAAAACAACGCCTGTTTCACACACTCTCCCACATCTTACCAAAGGCTGAATTTAAAATGAGTTTAAAGATCTCTTTTTCGACCTTTGTTTTTGCTTGAGACCGTTTGTTGACAAAAGTGTCAAGAAACGTCTTCATGTCAGGTTTTTGGGTAAATTGGAGGGCTCTATGAATCCTTGTGACATTGAAACCGTTGGAAAGCATCCACCGCAAAAGAACGTGGTGTACAACAATATCTGTTTTGGCTCCAGGTCGGCAATAAGCTTTTGTTCTGAGGGTGTCCAATGCATGCCTTTATTCTCTACTAATGATAAATTGTAGGGACTCAGTGAGTCCCTATGCACCGGTCTATTGATGCAGGGTTAAAAGTTCTTTTACCGAGTCATGAAGCTCCAGAGGAATTTCACCATCAATTTCGAAAAACCATCCTTATGGTCCATTTTCATCAACAGTGTGAATATTGGGGAAATCTGGGGCAGAAGGATCGTCAAGTCATTGGTAATTTCCACACGGCCAATAAAAGTGAGACATTGCCGACGGATAAAGAGAATTCATATCCAAGAAAACGGCATCCGACTTTTTACCAGTGCGTTGTCAAGTCGGATCAGTTTCAAGGATACGATCCCCATGGAAAACATACCTTCCCCACATTGATCTCTCTACAGACAGGTCCTGATCCACGTCGGCTATCAGACCTATTTCTGCTCAACTGATTTTAATAATTAAATCCATCACCAAATGAGGAGTGGAAAAATAATATCCCAAGTCCAACCCGAATTCTTCATGAATTTTGTCCTTATATTTACAGACAATATCCAACAACGTCAATACATTACTTGCCTGTTACATTTTACAATAATCCCACCCATTTTCACATCCTCCTTTTGCCAAAATCCTCTTGGCAAATTCGTAATTGGCAGTGGTGCATTGACGATCGCAAAGTCAATCATAAAACTCGGCGATGGGTGGTAATTTTTCTCACTTAGCTTCGAGGCGGAGCTGTAGTAATCTTATAGGTATATGCCCTTACACGTTAATAAATAATACATTTCCTCATCTGTAAATTGTTGTTTGAGGAAAGGGAAACTATTAAAATCATCGTTTTTCTGTACTTGAATCAGTTGACTTAGAGATTTAAGGAAAAAACTAAAGGAATGAAGGAAACGGATTTTATTCACACACTTATTACCATTATCAACTTTTTTCCATTTAAATTTTAAGACTAGCAGCTTTTCAGATGATTTCGATATGATGTTATATGAAATAGAACCAATTACCCATGCGCCATCTACAACTTCACCTTAATGCAATCGTGCCACGTCTGGTAATATGAATTTCAAATCATAGTTGAAATTGTGCATGTAAACTGGTAAAAGGTATTGTTGCCTAACATTTAAACAATACGATTTATGTGCGACCCCCGAAAGTTACTTCCCCTTGATGAAATCTCTTGGCATAAATGATCATGATCTCGGGTTTTGCATCTCCCTTATAAACTTTTTCCTATAGATCCAACAAATGTCTTGATGTTTAATACCCAGCTCGTCCTCTGGTGATAGATTCATTGGATAGTGTGCATAGCTGTTCCAACACAATATTTTCCACCCAAATTCTCACAAAAATCTATCAATTGCATAGTATTACTTGAATCTCTCCGCGCGTGCGCAAAAGAGATCGCAATGGCTTTATATTTTTTCACATGAATCGAATTTGACGGATCCAACACATCCATGAGAGCAGCCTCAATGTCCCATGTAACCATGTTGCTCTGCAACAGTGGATTCTGAAAGCTTTTGAGCAGAAAGGGGGCATTGTCCCCTGAAACCGTTTCCACAGACTGGTACCCATGACGCTTGAAGTGTCTCAAATCATTATTTAATTTTAATTCACTATTAAATCCAGAAACACACATTGGGCAGTAATAGCATGTTCTCCCATCTTTATAATTTTTACCCTCACTTAAAACCCTGCTAATATTAGGAATAGGAAATAAATGTCCAATTGATTCAGGATCTAGGGCAGGTTCGTAAGGAACCCATACCCAATTTTTCACTGAGTCAATGGACGGTGCCCTTAGAGATTAAATTACACCTTTTTATCACTTAGTTCCTCATCTTCAAATTCTTTGTCAAATTGTTAGACTGTAACCCCAACTTTTAAATGTTCATTTGCCTTTTCAAAAATTTCAATCCCCTTAAGCGTTACTGGATAATGTCCCCCTAAACATGTAAAATCTACTTTTGAAAATTCAGAACCCTCTTTCCCATTTGCTGCCCAATCGTCTAACATTGGCTTACTAACGTCATCTCTCCAACGCTTATGACCCACGACAAGGAGGGAATATTTAAAACACTCCAAGCCTGTGTCGAAACAAAAGTCTTGTGCACCCTGATGCCCCCTTAAATTACTATTATATTTTTAAAGTTTTTCTTCCCCCTCCCACCTCTTAATGCACATTCTCTTTTAAATTTAGTAATATTTAGTTCTAATTTTTCTAAAAATAATACAGATAACCCACTCCCATTCTCATTATACCGCTCCATCATATTAAAAATTTCACCCACCCCATCCGAAAACACCCTCATAATTCTGCAAGTCTGGGTGAAGTGTCTGCATTCTTGTTTGAATATGTTCGTCACGCGCAACACCCAAACTTGAATAAGAAAATAATTTTAAATGTGATGGACGTTTTTAAAGAATCCCGACCTCCCGTTTCTCGTAAATGTTTTCGAGAAGTGTCCGAATCATGCTGACGTAGAGGTGTGCGGGTTCTATAGGGTCCAGCTGAATACTATCACATGACAGGGAATTAAACGGGTCACAAAACTCGGCCCTATACACATGAAAATTGAGCAAAGCAGTATCTGCTGAATACAAATCAGGCAGTACTGGGGATGAGCCAGCTTCACATTGTCCTATATCACTGTGAGGGGTTGTCTCGACCTCATGCACCGGTAGATGATCTTATACCCGTTCATAGTCTATATCGAGGCCGAGATCCCTCGCAAAAATGTCTAAATCAAAGGGTGGTACACTAGCCGGACTCTTCCCTGCACTTAAACCCCTCTCGTGCTCAATTTCCGTCGAAATATCATGAAAATGAAGTGGTGGCAAGAGCATCTGGATTGAGGGCTCTTGCAGTTTTGCTATGTGAAACTAGAAGAATAAGAGCTTATTAGCTCACTGGAAGCTATTGCCCTATGAAAAAAAGAGAACGGTTATGAAGGGGTACCACGCCCTCTTGAATATGAGCACGTCCTACTACTCAGTGTATTATGAAGGGGTACCACGCCCCGTTGAAACCCTACTACCCATTGCATTATGAGTACCATGCCCCCTTGGAAGTTTAAGCCCTCCTCTATTCACTGGAATGTATCAGTAGAAAGGGGGTGCTACTCCCATTGGTCCCCCCTGCTGCCACCTACAACTTTTTTACATATTTTATTCAAGAATTATCGATAGGTGGTTTTTTGGCCACGTGTAATGATATGAGGGATGATTTACATACTCTCTCGGGGAATTATTGATTTATGACACTGGGGGGGGATTTACATAATCAATCGAGGA
>NC_142794.1:19769421-19810619 GCF_049724085.1 Artemia sp. Qi Xiang Cuo | reverse complement strand
CACAGTAGACAGAATATACCAGTAAGCTTATAGCAGATCATTTCTGCTCTTCGTGAACAAAAAGCTCCTCCCACTTATTTCTGCATTAGCTTGTTTCTGCATTAGCTTTATTTCCGTTTGTTTCTATACACTTTGATGGAAACAGTCGGAAACAGACTAACCTGCATTCCCGCTAATCTGACTTCGCCTATGTTTATATCTGCAAGAACGTTCTCTGGAGCACTCGCACCCCGGTCCGGCTTTTTATAATGGGTGAGATAGAGAATGATCATACTGGATAATATATGAACTGTGTTTAAAACACAAGACAAGATAAGTTTGTTCTAAAATAAGATTAATAACTGATAATTGTATATTATGGCTATTATAGCTATTAAGATATCAAACAGTTCGTGGTAACGAACTGTAAGTAAGGAGCGACCCGGCTCAATGGTAACCGAGACTCTAGAAAACGGGTTTTTGATACCGATAGATACTTCAAAACAATCAGATTTCAATGCTTATTACAAATATATAATTTTCATCAAGTTTAGTGCTACCCATCAAAAGTTACGTACCTGAGAAAATTTGGCTGATTTTCAAAAAGGGGGAAAGACCCCCTAAAAGTTATAGAAACTTAATGAAAATCACACCATCATATGCAGCGCATCAGAGAACCATACTGTAGAGGTTTCAAAGCTCCTATCTACAAAAATGTGGAATTTTGCATTTTTTGCCAGAAGAAAGATCACGGATGCGTGTTTATTTTTTTTTTTTTTTTTTTTTTTTTTCAGGGATGATCGTATCGACCCAGTGCTCCTAGAATATAATAATTGGGCTCGTTGGAACGGACAACACAAGTTCTGGTGCCCTTTTCAACCGACCAAAAAATTGGAGGGTAACTAGGCCCCCTCCCACGCTCTTTTTTTTCCCCAAAGTCACCCGATCAAAATTTAGGGATAGCCATTTTATTCAGCGTGTTTGAAAATATTATAAATATGTCTTTTAGGATGACTTAATCCCCCGAAGTTCCCAGGGGGAGGGCTAAAAGTTATGAACTTTACTCAATGTTAACATATAGCATTGGTTATTGGGAAGTATACAGAAGTTTTCAGGAGGGTTTTTTTCTGGTAGTGGGTGGGTGGGTCGGGGGTTATGTTGGAGGATCTGTCCATGAAGGAAGTTTTCATGGGGTAAGGGAAATTGCCATGAAGGGGGTGCCGGACTTGCCAGCATTATTTATTGGTTATTGGGAAGTATACAGACATTTTCAGGGAGGATTTTTTCTGGAGGGGGGGCTAGAGGAGGGGGTTACTCTGGAGAATGTTTCCGTGGAGGATGTTTTTTTAGGGTAAGGGGCATTTCTATGAAGGGGGCGCCGGATTTCCAAGCATTATTTAAAAAACGATCAGAAATTAATTAAAAAAAAAACAAGTTTTTTCAACTGAAAGTAAGAAGCAACATTAGAACTTAAAACGAACGGAAATTATAGCGTATGTGAGGGGGTTCTCCCCCAAGTTAATACCTCGCTCTTTACGCTACAGTTTTTTTTAGTGCTTTCAAAAGAGCTATCTATTCTAATTAAACGGCCCTTGTGATTCAGGGGTTTGTGAATCAAATTTTTTTTTAACTTTTAACGTAAAGAGCGTGGTATTCACTAAGGGGAGAACCCCCTCATATACGTAATAACATATACATAATAGAAAAAAACATAAAAAACAAGTGATACGGCTGAATAGTAATCGAAACTTTTAAAAACGGAATTTTGATGTCAATAAATGTATCAAAAGAATGTGTTTATAATGCTGATTCTAAATATATAAATTTTATTAAGTTTAGTATTACTCATCAAAGGCTACGAGCCTGAGAAAATATACTCGATTTTTTAAAGAGGGGGGAAACATCCTCAAAAGTGAATGAATTTTAATAAAAATCAGACCGTCAGATTCAGCGTATCAGAAAACCCCATTACATAGGTGTCAAGCTCATATCTGCAAAAATCTGCAACTTTGTATTTTTTGCCAGAAGAAAAATATACGAATATAGAAGTTAGTTACGTAAGTTAATTTGTAAATTGCGTCATAACCAAATTTAGAGACACCCATTTAGCAAAAGAAAAGTAAAATTTTTATGCAAATTTTGTTTACTTATTCAAGGACGGTGAGCCAAAATAAAAGCTGCATTAACTAAAAAACGATCAGAAATTAAATAAAAAAACAAGTTTCTTAAACTGAAAGTAAGGAGCGACATTAAAACTTAAAACGAACAGAAATTATTCCGTATATGAAAGGGCTGTCCCCTCCTCAACCCCTTGCTCTTTGCGATAAAGTTTGACTGTCGCACAACTTTATTTTTATAACAATAAAAAACTTTAGCGTAAAGAGCGAGGCGTTGAGGATGGGACAGCCCCTTTCATATACGGAATAATTTCTGTTCTTTTTAAGTTTTAATGGCGCTCCTTACCTTCAGCTTAAAAAACTTGTCTTTTTTTATTTAATTATATTAAGAAGTGTATATTTTTCGATGTGCTATATTACTGATTTTTTAGATACCCATTTGTTTAAAAGCAGTCCAAAGATCACATAGCGAGGCCTTTTGGGGTTGAAACAATTCCCCAGAGTCTGGGGGCCACGGTTGTAAGTTATGCCCCGGGGGCATATAGGCTTTTTATTGAAGTTGTGGTTGTTTGAACTTTAGAGGAAGCTCATTTGATTAGAAATGTATAGTTCTAATTCCCTTTTAAGAGTCAAATTTGATGGAGGGCAATTTTGTGAGATAGCCATTTTGGTTCACAGTAGTCCAAAGAACATATAGCACTGGTTTAAAGGTGAATACAGCCCCCCAGAGCCCAGGTGCAAGGGCTGCAAGTTATTCCCCGGGCATATAAGGTTCTTATGGAACGGATGGTCGTATAAACTTCGGATCGGAGGGGACTCGGATTCGAATTTCGGATTGGAAGTCGGAAGATCTAGTGCCCTTTTTAAGATTCAAAAGTGAAAGGAGGAAAACCAGCCTCCCCCCCCCACTGGCTTATGATTCCCCAAAACACATCCAATCAAAATTTCAAGAGAACTATTTTGTTCAGCATTATTGAAAAGTCCAGTAATTATGTCTTTGGGGATGTCAACCTTCCCACAGTCCTGAGGTTAAGGTCATCATATGCAAGAAAAAAGTAAAAAGATATAAATATTATTTTTTCCATGAAAAAGACTAAGTCAATTAAAAACGAACAGAAATTAATAAAAAAAACTTTTTCCACATATTAAGTTATTCGAAAAAAAGTAAAGAGCTCCATTAAGCCAAGAATGAGCCAAAATCAAGTCAAATAGTCTTCCAAGCATAAAACTACCACAAATCAATCTTGAGGGCTGTTCCAAGCGTAAAATATCCCCAATGGCCTGCATGGCCTTTCTAAAAGTAGCTTCTTCCACATCAACAGCTGAGTTATATTGACAAGCTAGTTTTCTCAGAACTACTTTATCGCTGTCTTTTCAAAAGATGGCCTAGATTTCTGTAATTCTACTCCATAAGGAAGCCGGTATCTTATAATCACTTTCTACTATTATAAAGTGCACTAGCTCTTTCAATTTACAATCAAATGAGCCCTTTTTGAAGTTTCTACGACAACCCTTTGTATAAAAACCATACTTGCCCCCAGGACATAACTTACAACCCTTACCCTGAGGGTTGTGGGTGGTTGTCATCCTCAAAGACCTAATATCCAGAACTTTCAACTACGTTCAACAAAATGACTATCTCAAAATTTTCATTGGAAGTGTTTGAGGAAATGGTACGCGTCAGAGGGGGGTTAGTTGCCCTACAATCACTTTCAACTATTAAAAATGGCACTAGCCCTTTCAATTTTCAATTGAATGAGCCCTTTTTGAAGTTTTTAGGACAACACTTTCTATTAAAACCTTATATGCCCACAGGGCATTACTTACAACCCTTGCCCTGAGGGCTGTGGGGGGGGGGGGGGGTAAGTTTTGACCTGGGGGCATATAAGGTTTTTATAGAAAGCGTTGTTGTTGAAACTTCAAAAAGGGCTCGTTCGATTGGATATTTAAATGGCTAGTGTCCATTTTAATAGTTGAAAGTGATCTGAAGGCAACTAAGACCTCTTCCACGCTCACCATTTCCCCAAATACATCCAATCCAATATTTGAGATAGCTATTTTGTACAACGTAGTTGAAAGTTCCAGAAATTATATCTTTTAGCAGGATACTTCCCCCCACAGTTTTCAGGGCAAGGGTTATAAGCTTTGGCCTTGGGACATATATGGTTCTTATGCAAGGTATGCTTGTACAAAGTTCAGAGAGGGCTCATGTGATTGGAGGTTTTCAGGTAGCTATTTTGTTCAAAATAGTTCATAGATCATAGAACAGAAACTCCGTTGTCGACAAAACCCGCTAGAGCCAGGGGGCAGGCATTGCAAGCTATGCCCACGGGGAATTCTTGGTTCTTTTGGAAGGGATGATCGTATAAACTTCAAAAAGGGCTCATTCAATCGAACATTGAAAGTTCTAGACCACTTTTTAAGAGTCAGAAGAGCTTGGAGGGCACCTACCCACCCCCCCATCCACGCCTTTTTTTCTCAAACCCATATGATAAGAACTTTCAGATAGCCATTTTTTTGTAAAATAGTTCAAAGACCATATAACGAAAGCTCTGGGGTCGACACAACCCCCCAGGGCCTGTGGGCAGGCATTGTAAGTTATGCCCTGAGGGAATATATAGTTCTTATGGAAGGGATGCTCGTATAAACTTCAAAAAGGGCTCATTTGATTGGAAATGGAAATTTCTAGTGCACTTTTTAAGAGTCAAAAGAGATTCGAGTGCACCTAGCCCCCCCCTTCCATCCTTGCCCTCTTTTCTCAAACCTATCTGATAAGAACTATGAGATAGTCATATTTTTGAAAAATAGTTCAAAGACCATGCAACGAAAGCTCTGGGGTTGACACAGCCCCCCTGTGTCTGAGGGCAGGCGTTGTAAGATATGCTCTGGGGGAATATATAGTTCTTTTGGAAGGGATGCTCGTATAAACTTCAAAGAGGGCTCATTTAATTGGAATTAGAAAGTTCTATTCAATTTTTAAGCTTCAAAAGAGATTGGAGGGCAACTAGACCCCCCCCCCTCCCCCCCACGCTTCTTCTTCTCGAATACATCCGATAAAAATTTTGAGATAGCCATTAAGTTAAAAATTATTCGAAAGTCAGATAACAAAAATTCAGGTGTCGACACAGCCCCCAGGGCCCGGGGGCAGGCGTTGTAAGTTAAGCCCTGGGGTATATATGGTTCTTATGAAAGGGATGCTAGTATAAACTTCAGAGAGGGCTCATTTGATTGGAAATTGAAAGTTCGAGTTATCTTTATAATAGTCAAAAGAAATCCGAGGGCAACTACTCTCCCTCCCCCCACGCCTCCTTTTTCCAAATCCATCTGATTAAAATTTTGAGACATTTTTAGACAAATTTTTAGACATTTTGTGAAAAAAAATAGTTCAAAGGTCAAGGCGTTCTAAGTTATGCCCTAAAGGTGTTTTAAGTGTTGTTCTGGGGGCGTATATGGTTCTTTTGAAAGGGATGCTCGTATAAACTTCAGGAGGTTTGAATTGAAGTTATCAAGTATTTTGCAGTAGGTTGCATCAAGACATGGCTAATTGTAGAAAGAGACAAGCCAAGATAGATAGTCCAAGTAATTGAGAGGTAAATGTTTAAATGGCTGGGGCACGGTTAAAAGACGGGAGTAAGTATGACTCTTTTATTGGACACATACTTTTCAGGTTAGTTTTTGGAAAGCTATACCTGCCTAGAGTCTCAGGCATGTTGACCAATAATTTAAGAATTGCCATTGAACTTTGATCGGAAAATTAAAGTTCTAGTTCACTTTTTAAGAGTCAAAAGATATCTTAAAGCAGCTAGCTTAAACATATTCGAAAGCAACTAGCCCCCCCCCACACACCCTTTTTTCCCCAATCTTATGCGATGAAATTTTTAAGATAGCTGTTTCATTAAAAAAAAGTTCAAAGGTCAGATAAGAAAAACTCTTGTGTCGACGCAACCCCCCAGGGCCCGGAGGCAGGCGTTGTAAATAATACTCTGGGGGCACATATATGGTTTTTATGGAAAGGGTGCTCGTGCAAACTTTGGAGAGGGTTCATTTCATCAGAAATTGAAAGTTCTCGTCCACTTTATAAAACTCAACAGAGACCGATGGGTAACTAGCCCCCCCCCCCTCCACGTCCTAAATGTATCGGATGAAAATTTTGAGATCGACATTTTGTTAAAAGTAGTTCAAAGTTCAGATAACAAAAACTCTTATGTCGACACAGCCCCAGGGCCCGGGGGTAGGCGTTGTAAGTTATACCTTATGGGCATATATGAGTTTTATGGAAGGGATGCTTGTATAAACTTCATAGAGGGCTCATTTGATTGGAAATTGAAAGTTGTAATTTCACTTTTTCAGAGTAAAAAGTGATCAGGGGGCAGCTAGCCTCCCCCACACTCCATTTATTTTTTTCCCAGAGGAGCTTCATACAGATGAAGTGCCTCTTCATATATATTTTTTTTTTTTTTTTTTTTTTTTTTTTTTTTTTTTTTTTTTTTTTACCTTCGTCGACTTCCGTGCTGCGTTCGACTCAATGAACCGAGAAGCTCTTTGGCGGATTCTAGAATCGACAGTCCTCCCTGAGAAACACTGCAGAGTCTTCAAAGCTCTGAACCATGGGACAGAGAGCTGTGTTCAAGTCAACGGCCGCCGCAGCCCGTTCTTCCAAATCACGACAGGAGTGCGCCAAGGATGTGCAGTTGCCCCAAAGCTCTTCAATGTCATCATAGACTACGTTATGACAAGGACTACTTCACGTCTCAGCTTTGGACTCAAGTTTGGAGATTGTGTCATTACAGATGCTGATTTTGCCGATGACTTGGCCATTCTGGCGGACTCCATAGAGCAGTTGCTGGAAGCGCTTCGAATCCTACGAGAAGAGGCTGCAAAAGTAGGACTGCAGATAAACTGGACTAAAACGAAAATGATGGTCATTGACCCATCCTCTCCTGCTGCCAATCCTTCAGTTAGCCTGGATAGCACCACTAGCAACGAAGTTGTCCAAAGGTTCACCTACCTGGGCTCCATAATTTCTTCAGATGGCTCGCTTCTTTCTGAACTACAAGCGAGAATATCCAAAGCGTCTTCTGCCATGGGCAGACTGAACCGTCACCTCTAGCGAAAACCGAACATCAATCGCAAAACGAAGCTGCGGATTTTCAATGCCCTCGTCGGCTCTCTGATGCTCTATGGAGCTGAGACGTGGCAAGCTTCAGCCGCAACCCTCAAGGCAATTGATGTCTTTCAGTCGAAGAGCCTGAGGAGGATCGAAGGTCTACGATGGTTTGACTTTGTCAGCAATGAGAAGCTGCTGCAGCTCACCAAGCAGTCTCGGTTTTTGACCCAAGCAGCCGAGCAAACACTACGATGGTTCAGACACCTACTTCGAATGCCTCCACACATACCTGCGAAAATGATCCATGACTTTGACCCTGTCAAAGCCGGTTGGAAGCGACCTCGCGGCCGACCAAAAAAACGATGGTCTGACAGCCTGTCCGAGTTCCTGACGATGGCAAATATCAGGTTGAGCGATGTGCAAACGCTTGCCATGGACCGAAGTGGATGGAGGAGGCAGACGTCACTCTACGCCGAGCAGCGCCCGGCAGGAGACATAAGTCAAAGTAAGTCAAGTCAAGACTTCATATAGAAGGAGTCGTCGTAAAAACTTTAAAGGGGGCTCAATCGACTGGAAATCGAAAGTTTTAGTGCCCTTTTTAACACGCAAAGGTGATCAGAGGGCAACTAACTCCTTCCCCCTTGCCCTTTTTCCACAAATATATCTGATAGAAAATTTGAGGTAACCATTGCATCAGATAAAATTTTTCAGATAGTGAAACTTGGTAAATCTTAAAACGAGTGAAACTTAAATTGAATATGCAAGTCAGGCTTGAAACGAACAAAAATCACACCAAACAAGAGTTTGGGTATCGCCTTCTTCTCTCACTGTGAATGTTTAAAACCTACTGCGTCAGTGGCGCTTTACTAATTTTATGACAAATATTGTCTTTTGTACTTAATATTGAAAACAAGCATTAAAATTATAATAAAATGTTGAACTGATCAGCTTTCAGCAATTAATATCATTATGCATCAAATATTCAGTTTAATTTTTTTGTTCTTTCTAAAGTTGTTCAAGACGAATATTGTTTCACTACAAACGAGAGTTTGGATACTGCCTCCTTCCTTAACTGTAAATAAAAACCAAAAGCCTACTGCGTCATTGGCGCTTCATTGAAAACAAATTTGCATATTAGGGGGGTGGGGTGGGATAACTTTGAATTTCCAATAGAATTGATTATTATATTGGTAAAGAGCATAAAAAAAGGGGGGTTGGGTTGGGTAATTTTGAATTTTCAATAGAATTGATTATTATATTCGTAAAGAGCATAAAAAAGGCATTGAGTGGTATGTTTACTTTATTTGTAAGTCAGTAATATGAACTGCCAAAAATTTAATTTCCCCCCCCCCCCAAGACTTTTATTAGCAGTATGCAAATGGCACCTTTTTTCAACATTCCTTTCAGAAAACGATAAAAATTTTAACTTAATATCATCAACCGGTCCTGAAGTATTACTGATACGTCCTCTTGACAACCTATATGGGCATAGTGTGTCTCGACTTAATTCAATACAGTTACATTATTGCCCAGAATTTTTACCTTAATACCCTTAGGTTTATTAGTTGTAATAGTAGCACCAGTAAATATAGTAATAGCAGTAGGAGTACAGTTAATAGTAGTTATAATATTAGCACCGGTAGTTGTAGGAGTAAAAGCATTAGTGTTATGATGCAAATATTGACTTTTGGTTAGTTCAACATCCCCCACAACAAGCGTTGTAAGTCTTAATTTCACACACGAAACTGTTCCTAAGATATTGCTGATATGCCCTTTTGTAAACCTGCATAGAATGGCAGGTTGTCAAGCCTACTGTGTCATTGGTGCTTCATTAAAAACGAATTTGCAGATTAGGGGGGTTGGGTTGGGTAATTTTGAATTTTCAATAGAATTGACTATTATATTCGTAAAGAGGCATTGAGTGGTATGTTTACTTTATTTGTAAGTCAGTAATATGAACGGCAAAAATTTACTTCCCCCCCCCAAAGACTTTTATTAGCAGTATGCAAATGGCACCTTTTTTCAACATCCCTTTCAGAAAACGATAAAATTTTTAACTTAATACCATCAACCGGTCCTGAAGTATTATTGAAGTATATTTAGTAAACATGTATATGCTTCGCCGGCTATTCCTTTTATTCTGGTACTTTTATACCTCCCTTTGAAACTCTTGTTAAAACCTTTAAAAAACAGCTAATTCCAAGACCGTACCCAGGATTTTTTTTGCGGAGGGGTTTTTACTAAAAACAAAACTCAAAAAAACGCATACAAAATTTGTTTACATCCATTTTTGTTACGTTTTTGCGAGTCAGACAAACATGTCGGGAGGGGTTCAAAGACTTTAATAAGGTAAAGTTTTGTATGGGAAGAAAGTTAAAAGTTTCAAGAAATTTCGAGAGGACGTTAAGACACATCAAAATACACTCCCAGGAATTTTCTCAAACTGAAAATGCTAAAAAACTTAAAATTACTGCCACACTTAAAACAAGGCTAAAATACATATTCGCGATAGATGCAAAATTGTTGTGGCACACAAAATCCGATAAACATTCTGACCTGGTTCATTTACAAGGGGTTCACCAACCTGCAACTCGTCCTCTTCACTAGTATATACAAAGAAGTCCCCTAGAAAAATAAAATTGCGGCAAGGGTACATTCTTTTATACAACTGAGTTTCATTTTCAACCAATTCCCATGTTTCTTCACGGCTATAAGAACTATTATTCGGAGGCAAATAAACAACACACACAACAAGGTGAATATTTTTAACTGATAATAATAACCATAATAAATTTTCAGACTCACTTTCTAGCCTACGAAATAAATTAAATACACCCTTCCTTAGAAGCACTGAAACTCCTCCATAATATCTACCATTTGCCGAAACTTTTCTCCGACACTCAAAAACATCAAAATCTTCATGTGACGAAAATTCATTTAGCAAATTCCACATCTCAACAAGGCAAACAACATCCCAACTTTCACAACCGGCTGATGTACTTGACTCTAATAGATTTTCTAACTTTTCCCTACTATAACCTTGTAAATTCCAAACTACAAAACTTAAGCACGATTCACTATGACCCTGTTAATAGTTAAAACGGGCACTAAAACTTTCGATTTCCAATCGATTGAGCCCCCTTTGAAGTTTTACGACGACTCCTTCTATATGAAGTGCCTCTGGGAAAAAAATGGAGTGTGGGGGAGGCTAGCTGCCCCCTTATCACTTTTTACTCTTAAAAAGTGAAATTACCCAACCGACACAACCCCCAGGGCCCGGGGGCACGTGTTGTAAGTTAAACCCTGGGGCATATATGGTTCTTACGAAACGGATGCTAGTATAAACTTCAGAGAGGGCTCATTTGATTGGAAACTGTAAGTTCGAGTTGCCTTTATAATAGTCAAAAGAAATCCGAGGGCAACTACTCTTCCTCCCCCCCCCCACGCCTTCTTTTTCCAAACCCATCTGATTAAAATTTTGAGATAGACATTTTTTTAAAACAAATAGTTCAAAGGTCAGAAAAGAAAGACCCCGGTGTCAATATAAACCCCCAGGGCCCGGGGGAAGGCGTTCTAAGTTATGCCCTAAAGGTATGTATGGTTCTTATGAAAGGGATGCTCGTGAAAGGGATAAACTTTATAGAAGGCTCATTTGATTGGAAATTAAAAGTTTTAGTTCACCTTTTAAGAGTCAAAAGCTTTAAGGGCAACAAGCCCCCCCCCCCCCATTCCCGGTTTCTCCCAACACAACCGCTATAAATTTTGAGATAACCAGTTTTTTTTTTAATTTTTCAAAAATTACATAACAGAAACTCCCGTGTCAACACAACCCCCCCGGGCCCGGGGGGGGGGGGTAGGCGTTGTAAGTGTTGTCCTGGGGGCGTATATGGTTCTTATAAAAGGGATGCTCGTATAAACTTCAGGAGGTTTGAATTGAAGTTACCAAGTATTTTGCAGTAGGTTGCATCAAGAAATGGCTAATTGTAGACAAGCCAAGACAGACAGTCCAAGTAATTGAGAGGCAAATCTGCCTAGAGTCTCAGGCATGTTGACCAATAATTTAAAAATTGACATTGGACTTTGATTAGAAACTGAAAGCAGCTAGCTAAAGCAGCCCTTTTTTCCCCAATCTTATGCGCTGAAATTTTTAAGATAGCCGTTTCATTAAAAAAGTTCAAAGGTCAGATAAGAAAAACTCTTGTGTCGACGCAACCCCCCAGGGCCCGGAGGCAGGCATTGTAAATAATACTCTGGGGACATATATGGTTTTTATGGAAAAGGTACTCGTGCAAACATTGGAGAGGGCTCATTTGATCAGAAATTGAAAGTTCTCATTCACTTTATAAAATTCAACAGATACCGGCGGGCAAATAGCCTCCCCCCCCCTCCACGGCCTAGATTTATCGGATGTAAATTTTGAGATAGACATTTTGTTAAAAGTAGTTAAAAGTTCAGATAACAAAAACTCTTATGTCGACACAGCCCCAGGGCCCGGGGGTAGGTGTTGTAAGTTATACCCTTGGGGCATATAAGTAGAGTAGTACCTACCATTTTTAGGAGCTTATGTTCCTTCCTATGCTATTCTAGGAGCTTATGTTCCTTCCTTTGCTATTTGGGGCCTTTATGTTCCTTCCTGTGCTATTTGGGGACTTTATGTTCCTTCCTATGCTATTCTAGGAGCTTATGTTCCTTCCTGTGCTATTTGGGGCCTTTATGTTCCTTTCTGTGCTATTTGGGGCCTTTATGTTCCTTCCTGTGCTATTTGAGGCCTTTACATTCCTTCCTGTGCTATTTGGGGCCTTTATGTTCCCTCCCATGCTATTCTAAGGGTTTATGTTCCTTCCTATGCTATTCTAAGGGTTTATTTTCCTTCCCATGCTATTCTAAGAGTTTATGTTTCCTTCTATGCTATTATAAGGACTTACGTTCCTTCCTCTGTTATTCTAGGGGCTTATGTTCCATCCCATGTTATTATTAGGGCTTATATTAACTTCCATGTTATTTTATTTTCTTAAAGTTCTTCCAATTTTATTCTAAGGGTTTATGTTCCCTCCCATACTATTCCAAGGGCGCAGATCTCTTTCTATAAGATTGCAATAGCTTTTGTCCCCTTCCATGCTCTTCTATAGCGCCAAGCTCCTTCCATTTCTATTCTACGGGACCTCTACGCGTGATTAAAACATCCTAGGAAACTACGTGGTGTTTGCTTATGTCCCATTGGTACCATTCCAAACGAGCGGGGATTCCCCACCTGTTCCTAAACATTGCGAAAAAGATAGCAGTATGAACGGGGATTCCCCACACAAGTTTGTTTCAACTCTAAGTTTTTCAACCAGTGTATTTTTCGAGCCAACAAATGATTTTTATTCGTCCTTGAGATTCCGTATAAAATATTCATACATTACAATTTAATTTTCATTATGATTTAACATATCGTACATAGTACACTGAATATTATTAACTTTGAAGCAATGGATATTTCATTTATCAATATGAGTATAGTTTACTGAATTTCTTAATTTATTTCCAAATAAAAATCGTTTTACCAGTAAATTCAAATTCAGGGGGACTTAGCCCCCTCCCCCTCCAACAATACAAACCTTAAAATATGATGAGTATACTCGCTAGAAAACGCATTTTACGCTTTTTTCCATAATGTAAATAAAATCTTTCCTCCACTGCTTTGTTTACAAGTTTTAATTCACTAGAAAAAGTTCTTTTCGTTTAAAAATGTTCTTTTCCCACCGTACTTTTAAAATGTTCTGTCTTTTCTGGTCTAAATACAACCATAAGTGTGTATAATCCTGTTCACAAAAGAGTAATTTCGAAACAATATTGTCATGCGTCTTACCGGGGTTAAGAAAACATAAGAATGGAAATTTGTGATTCAAGACTCGTTGACAAATTGTTTGTTTTTTGGCCAAATTAGACGAGATAATCCATTTTCAATTGTATTTGATGAAAGCAAATGGATTTCACAGATGATTAAGAGGCTTTTTTAAAAATATATGGCGGGGAAGGGGGGGGGGGCAATGTATCAATTCTAACACCTTCATTGTAAGGTTAAAAAAAAACGAACTATTTCTTCGCATGAAAAGTAAGGGGGGGGGGGGGTACGTTCTTTGTGCAGACACGTATACCCTTTGACAAGAAAACTAATGGGGTCATTCCGACACGCACCACTGAAGTTTAGTGTTTGGTTAGCTTTTAATTATTGCATATTTATGGCTGACTATTTTTTAGATCTATATTTTAAATCATTGTATTGGATTTGATGCAGCGGGAGGGGGGAGCGGGGGATTCTTTTTGCAGACTAATTTTTTCTTCTGTAAAAAAGGGAATCGTTTTTTCCATACTAAATTTTGTCTTCTTTTTAAGGAAGAGGATTCCTACAATTACTCTCCCTCTGAAAAGAGAGCTAAGACTAATGGCGTTACTCCAATGAAACAAGTGGAGATAGGTGGCCCATTGGGAGCCACTCACATCCATTCCAGACCGGCGCTGCCTGCCCAAGACCCACCCATGCCAACCCCCATGCAGCCAGGTCAAAAGCTGAAAAGAGAATGGATGGTGGCTGATATGATGGTGAGCCCCGATGGTCCAACCCCCCCAAGCCATTGACATTGCAGCCGCCACCACATCTATGCAAGAAACGGATGTCACCGTTCCATCTATCTCCTATCATGCTTTGCCAGGACCATACGGCACTCAACTACAGTCTGAATTTGGAAGTGTGAGCATTTTTACTTTATTGCTATTACAAATAGTAGATCTGTAAAAAAAAGGAATCTGCTTCTAGTCTGATCGCTATTTTTTATGCATGACTAGATTTGTAGGAAAAAAAGAGTCAGGTTTTTTTTAATGAAGTGTTAAGACAATTATTGAGTTTATTTTTTTTTTACCATATTTTATTGCTATTAGTCAAACATTGCGATGTGTGTGTGCGTGTGTGCGCATGTGTGTGTGTGTGCGTGTGCGTGTGTGTGTGAACGTGTGTGTGAACGTGTGTGCGCTTACGTGTGTGTGTGAGTGTCTATGCGTAAGTGTGTGTGTGAGCGGTGCATGTACCGCTTATTTTTCTATATACCCGATAATTCATGGATATCGTATAATGAATATAGCAAATTTAATAACGTCATAATGATTTTCATTATTTTGTTGTGTTTGTTTGTGTGTGTGTTTGTGAACGTGTGTGCGTATACGTGTGTGTGTGTGTGTGTGTGTGTGTGTGTGTGTGTGTGTGGGTGTGTGTGTGTGTGTGTGTGTGTGTGTGTGTGTGTGTGTGTGTATGTGTGTGTGTGTGTGTGTGTGTGTGTCTGTGTGTGTGTGTGTGTGTGTATTTGTGTGTGTGTGTGTGTGTGTGTGTGTATGTATTGTGTGTGTGTGTGTGTATGAGTGTGTGTGTGTGTGTATGAGTGTGTGTGTGTGTGTATGAGTGTGTGTGTGTGTGTGTGTGATGAGTGTGTGTGTGTGTGTGTATGAGTGTGTGTGTGTGTGTGTATGAGTGTGTGTGTGTGTGTGTATGAGTGTGTGTGTGTGTGTGTATGAGTGTGTGTGTGTGTGTGTGTATGAGTGTGTGTGTGTGTGTGTCTGAGTGTGTGTGTGTGTGTGTGTATGAGTGTGTGTGTGTGTGTGTATGAGTGTGTGTGTGTGTGTATGAGTGTGTGTGTGTGTGTATGAGTGTGTGTTTGTGTGTGTATGAGTGTGTGTGTGTGTGTGTGTGAGTGTGTGCGCATGTGTGTGTATGAGTGTGTGCGCATGTGTGTTTGCGCATGTGTGTGTGAGTGTGTGATATTAACAAAATTATTAATTTATTATGAATTGTTTTGTAAATAATGATATAAGCAAAAAATTGTAATTTATTATTCATTTGTTTGATAAATTTGCATCCAATTAAGAAAAAAAAATTGAAAACAAAATTGTGATACAATTTTGATAAAACTCTCCTCAAAGAAAAAAAAACTTAGTCCAATCATTTTCTAGTTTCAGGGGGAAGCTGTGAAAACTCCTGACTTCCCTGGCCCGGGACTTCAAAGTATCATGAGTAATTGTCCCCTCTTACCGGATGATGTTAGTGAAGGTATGTCATTTAATATCCCCCTGGATTTTCAATTTAAAACTGAAGAAATGGACAATCTTGTGCAAATTGTTGGACCTAATGTTCCCGGGGACATTTTTGACGATGACTTTATAATTAGTGAATTGGATCCTGTGCAAATAGGTGCAGGACATGAAAATAGTGGTATGTCCCTGGAACTACGTGAATTTTATTTTTTAGAGTCTGCTCTAGGTCACTTACAAACACATAGGGTAGATTTTAATCCTCCCGAAGAAAACGTGGTTGACGGGAGTGTTATTTTAACAGACCCTGTAAATGTTCTTCATAGCTACATAGACCGATTTTGAGCACTTGTTGAGATTCAGATTCAGAAATGGGGGGGGTCAAGGGGGATTAAAGCATCGGTAAATCAAAAAGTTTATCTACAGAAGGGGACATCTGGGGACATTTTTTATTTTCATTTTTCAACTGGCAATCAAACTTTTTACCCTGGTCTAAATGAATTTGAGGGCAACTTTTTCAACTGGTTTAATAAATTAATATCGACTTCGGACACGATCAACGATAGGGAGAGTGGGTCCACCGATTTAGTCATTTAATACACGTATCTGAATCTTAGTAGATTTAAAAAAAACTTTAGTTTAAGGGGAGCGGGTAGAAAAGCAAAATGTCACCCAGATTTGTCCGCTACAGGAGTTCAGAGTTTCAATTTTGACACGGGGCTGCACTGCTTTAAATATGCATTTTTAGCAGCAGCCTATAAAACATTGAAAGGTGATTCAAGAATAAAAAATCTCGATGGCCTTGCTCGTCACGGTGGAGAAAATTTCCCTAAAGTAAATTTTGATTGTTTAGAGGGAAAGTATGTAGTGTCTATACAAAAAATAATTATATTTGAAAAAGCAAATGAAAGTCTTGGGTTAGGAATGGTGGTTTTCCAACATGAAACGGAATTTGTGAAGGGGGGGAAGAAACCAAATAAAAAAGGAGTTTTATATTCAGTTAGGACACCGATGGTAGATAATGTTAAAAATTGGGTTTGGGTTATATACGAGCCTCTCAAAGATGTAAATTCCTATGGTCATTTTTCCCCGTTACGGCAATAAGTTGACTCTTATCCCAAGGCGTTCAGAAAGGGGAACGTCTCTATTGCCCCATGTACCTTTCCCTATTCACATCTGAGCGAACATTCTCGGATCACATGAGATATTGCAAAATTCATGGCAATCAAAGAATAAAAATGCCGGCAGAAGGCAAGGATACTTTACAGTTTTAAAACTTCCGAAATTCCCTGTTACAAGTTGATAAAGTATCTTTAGACTGTGAATCAAGACTGGTGGAGGTATCGGACCCATCAAGGCCAAATATAGTCAAGGAACACAAACTAGTTGCGTGTTCCTATGCGCATGCGGGTCGCGATTCTAATAATAAAATGCAGCTGGAAGTTTTTTTAACTATGGATGAGGAGGGTAGCATGGAAAAGTTATTGGTGTCTTTAATATAAACAGCAAACGGTGCAATTTCTCGATTGCGTCACACCAACTACCCAATGTCATTATCAGATAAGGAGCAACTGGCACTAGAAAAGGGGACAATTTGTTGGGTTTGTAGGGGTGTTCTTGCCCCCAAAAGACGCTGTCCAGGATCAAAATCATCTTATTGACCCAAATTCAACGGGAAAAAGGAACTTTCGGGGGTGGGCTCACAATTCATGTAATTTAAAAAATTAAACAGCAACTCTTTCTTCCGGTTTTTATACATAACTCTAACTATGATCTGAAGTATGTGCTACCAGCAATGGCATATCTTCAAAAAAAATGGAACAGTGGATGATACATGGGTGATAAACAGCTTTTCCTACAAAATCATTTCTAAATCATCGGAAAAGTTGCTTGTTTTGGAATTTATATGGAAATTTGTTGAAGGCGACATTGAGTACACGAATAAAATTCTCTTTTTAGATTCCTACAGTTTTTTACCTAAATCATTGAGCGAATTAATCCAAGTACAGAAAAACGATGACGACTGCAACGCTTTCCCCCTTCTCAAGCAACAATTTCCAAATGATTTATATGATTTGTTGACGGTCAAGGGCATATATCCTTATGATTATTATTGTTCCATGTCGAGATTCGCCTCGATTGAATTGTTTTACGACAGTCCACACGATCGTAGGTGCACCCCCGATGAATACAGTTTTGCTAAAAAAGTGTCGGCAGAGGGAGGGTGTAAAAATGGGTTTGACTACTGCTAGCTGTATTTGTCGAGTGACGTGTTAACTTTGTTAGACATTATGTGTAAAAATACGGACAAAATCTATGGAGAATTTAATCTTGATTTGGGGTATTATTTTTCATCTCCTCGTCTGGTGATGGACCTCATCCTAAAAATTAGCGGGGAAAAAATTGGGCTAATCACTGATATCGATCAGCATCTGTTCATTGAGATGTCAATGAGGTGTGGGTACGTTTTTCACGGGGATCGTATCTTGAAAACTGATCCAACTGGAGAGAAGACGGGGACAAAATCGGATGTTGTTTTCCTTGATATGAATTCTGTCTACCCCTCGGCCATGTCCCATTATGCGCTACCTTGCGATGACTATAAATGGCTCAATGACCCTCAAGCTCCCCATTTCCCCAACATTGACAGTGTTGAGGAGAATGGGCCGGTTGGATGGTTTTTGAAATTGATGGGGAGATACCAGTTGAGCTTCAAGATTCAGTAAAGGATTTTGTTTTTCCGTGCATCAATAGACCTGTGACTAGGGACTCTTTGAGCCCTCGCAATTGGCGTTTAGTCAAGGTGGACGGATTGCATTGGTCACCTTCAAAACAAAAACTTATTAATGACCTTCTGCCGAAAAAATATTGTTGTACATCATGTGGCTTTAAAATGGATGTGCAACAACGGTTTCAACGTCACAAAAGGTTCACAAAGCGCTCAGATTTATCAAAAACGCATATCTGAAAATGTGTTTTGATGCTTTTGTCAACAAATGCTCTGAAGCACAAAGGAAAGCTAAAAAAGAAATTTATAAGCTCATTTTGAATTCGGCTTTTGGTAAAACGTTTGAGTGTTTGCCCTAGAAATCGTTGTGACATCGTGACCGATCCCAAACCATGTGCTAGAAATAATGCCGATCCAAATTACACTTCCTTCGCGATCATTGACCCGGACATGGTACTATTGAATAGGAAAAAAAGAAGCATTGTATTAAATAAAAATATTGCTGCAGGCAGTGCGATCTTGGAGATCTCTAAAAAGCTCATGTTGGAATTCTACTACTATGTGGCTAGGGTACAGTGGCCGGAGAAGGGGCGAGTAGAGGTCTGCTACGGAGACACAGATTCTCTACTGTAAAAACCCCTAAAAACTAAAAGTAAAAACCCCAAATCTAATTGATGATTTGGTGCACGGTGAAATTATCAGCTCACGGATGGACTACACCAATTGGAGTGGTCTTTACCCAGAGCTAGTGAAACGTCGGGCGCCAAATCAGCTTTTATTTTTTAAATCAGAAACGGGAAACGACATGATTTCCCGTGGTATATTTGTAAGTCCGAAGGTGTACTTTATACAGACACACGACGATGAAATCATGAAACTCTGCAGAGGAGTACACACATACTATGTAAATAAGAATTTTCACTTGGACTTCTATAGGGATGGTTTTATTGAAAATACAACTCCCCGGGCCAGATTACTAGCATTTCGATTCCTGATCTACAGGAACTTTACTGTAAATAGAGAAAAAATTGCCATGAGTTCCATTTCCGACAAGGTCTATGTTTGTCAAGACGGTATGACTACCCTCCCCCTTGGTCACTATTTAACTTCAGACCGGGCCGAATGTGTTATCCATAGGGAAAGTCTCGGTTTGAATAAAGTCCAATTAATTTTTCCCAAAACCTTGGGGGGGGGGCCTCGCGGTCTTGGGGGGGGGGGGGGCGCACCGCCACTACCAAAGTTATTTTTTTTTACTTAGAGCAAATTTTTTTTGTGCTTTTGTACATGTTGCATTGAAAAGGAAAAAGTGATATTATTTTCAGTTCTTTTTCTAGTGCATTTTTTATAAATAAATTAAAAAGGTGTATTTTCTTCTTTGTTTTCTGTAAAGTGCTGTTTCTAATACAAGAAATATGATTATTTACTGATTTTGTTCTTGAACAGACTAGTAGTAGTAGGGAAATTATTTAGTAATTAGACAACTATGGTCTACAGTTAGTTGTTCAGGTGAACTATTGAAGGAAACATGTATCAATTTAAAACACCATTCAGATCATTTCTGTGTGGGCCGTCAATGTCGGGCAAAACAACACTCTTAACTAAAATAATTAAAAATTGTGATAAAATTTTTGTGGAAAAGCCGAAAAAAAATATACTATCGTTACAGTATTTGGCAGGAGTCATACGATAAAATAAAAGCAATTGCCACGACCAGATTGGTACAGATACAATTCATACAGGGACTTGATGTTTTCACCATTATTGAAGCCAAATCTTGGCTGATCATTGATGAACTGGCTGAATCTATTAAACAATGGTCCCAGGAAATGCTGCAACTGTTCACCGGTTTCTCTCATCATGAACAGATTTCTAGTACTCTGGTTCTACACAATCTCTTTCATCAGAGCAAATGTATGCGAACACTTGCATTGAACTGCACCTACTATATCATCTACAGAGTTGTTCGTGATTCCAGCTCCCTAATAACCCTCAATAAACATATCTATCCAGGCGCCCCGAAATTTTTGCTATCAGTATATAAGAGGGTAACTAATAAACTCCACGACTACATCATATTATATCTTAATCAAATACACCCAAGGACTTACATGCAGTCAAATCTGTTTTCGAAAATAAAAATAGAGTATCTCTCCACGTCAACACTAGAAAGACTTATTATTCGCTATCATGACACTGAAGAAACTACATGAAAATAGACATCTGTTTTCAGTTCTAAGCGCTTCAAAACCCTTCCTTAGGAAAACCATACTCAAACATGGTATTGACAATGATTTCATTAATCTAATATCTGAACTTTGTTTAAATTTGACCAAGGGCAATGTTCAACTGCCAGAAGTAGTTAAGCAACAGGCAAAGCAACATCGTTCCATTGTACGTACATTGGCCTCTAAAAAGAAAGGAAAGAATTTTAGAAGGAAATGTCTTCTTCAGGCGGGTGGTAGCTTTTTCACACTTTTACTACCGATAATTGCAGGACTTGTAAACAGTTTTCTCTAGAGAATGGTAAAACCCTATAAATTGACTCAAATAGAACTCGCTCTCTCACCCGTGGAACACTTTGAGAACAATCTGAGTAAATTCACTGACAATGAGAATATTGAGGATGATAAAAAAGTGCTTTTACTTCAAGATGCACTTCGCCGAGTGGACACACATAAGCCCTATCGTGTGAAGGCCACTGCTGCTATTGATCCCAAAAATGGATCATCTTCTCAGGAGTCTGCTGCTGCTGCTGCTGCTGGAACAAATTTATAGCAGAAAGAATTGGATTAATTTTTATCTAAATTTGTAAATATATGACCCCAAACATAGGTTGAACGAAGTAAACGACTCCAAGTCTATATCTTGAAAAGTGGTTAAGATCATATTCAAGCTGAGAGCAATGGGAAAGGGATTATAATTCAGAGAAAGAGCTATAATCTACTTAATTTAATCTATGATATGGTTACACATCGTGAAGGACTATTATCATTTTAAGCTCATCTATACAACTTTCTAAATACATTAAACTTTCCCAAAAGTCTTATTAGCAATAGACAAATTCCAAAAAAAAATTAAATGAACATGCATCAACATCAACAACAACAACACCATTAAAATATGAAGAGGAAGAAGAAGAAGAAGAAGATTGTATATGAATATCGGAAAATACTAGCACAACTAGTGGAAACTTGACAATGGTGGCGACGAAAAAGTCAATACGTATCATTTTACCAACCACAACTAGTATACAAAAGGGTAGCGGACGTTACATAACGTGTTTACGTTCAAAATAGTTGAAGTTCTGAAAGGTGTTGATGAAAATATTCGTGAAGCGGGGAGTTTAAGTTCCCCCCCCACTCTTTCCAAAGTCCCTTGCGTTCACAATAAAAGTGTACAAGACTATCTACAAAATGAATCAAGTTACAATCTGCATAGAAATCATAGACTTCGTACTAATTAATACCGAAAAACTAAAGCCTTTTTCTCATTGCATGTAATGCAAGGAGATCTTTTAACTCTACATGATATTCAAAGGCGTCACAAGACAGCATAAAAGGATATTCTACTTAAAATCAGTATTTTTAGTCACTCTGCATACATCTTTCCAATCCGATTAAAGCGAGGAATTGAAGTTGCTCAGGTCACTAAAAGTATTCTCGAACAGGAATCATATAACAAAATTCAAACGGATCACGGATGTGAATTTGTTAACCCCCATGTTTCAAAATTTCTCGTGAATTATAGCAAATTGCTTTCCCATAGCCATAGCGTTATAAGGGTTTGAATGGCCAAACAATTGATAAAAAACATTCTAATATAAATTTAAAGATATTTCGAAATGAAAAATTCATCGACTTTTATTCACGATTTAGATAAAATCAGTTGATCTATAATCAACGACCTCATCGATGATTGTCCAACTCAACCCCAACGGAAGTTCATCATTCTGATCATGATACAATTGACACGTTTCTTAAACAATATTCCAATGAAACGATTGTCAAGAAGAAAAATAAATGCAATGTTGGTGAAATTGTTCGAATTAATAGAACAAATAATGTTTTTGAAAAGGGGAATTACTTGTGGTCCACAGAACTTTTCAAAGTGGCAAAAATCCTAGTCACTAAACCCATAACTTATCGTTTGCGCGATACCAAAGATGAAGAGATTCTCGGCGGCTTTTATGACTATGAACTACAAAAAGTTAAAAATAATAGTGAAATCTATCAAATTGAAAATATCAATAGAAAAATCTCATATCGTAGGAATGGTAAATTCCATTTTAATTATTCATTGGAACACCATAGGATTTACATTACCTCACCTGTTGACACTGGAATAATTATTCTCAATGATAATCTGAGAGACGTTCTTGGCTTTAAACAGAATACGATCAATGGGGAAAATGCTGGCATCGTTTACGGGATGGATCAAGTTATTTTTGCTGATTATCCACCTGGTTTCGCCTCGGACTCTTGCATATTTCTTTATGCATCTTTTGTGGAAACATCGAGATTTGGTAATTCAAATGTCCCCCTCCTACGTGTTCTTGAACGAAAAACAACTCATAAACTTGTTCATCACTATAATATAAAGCATCTTCAGTATGTTCCTGTAAACACTTCGTATTTGGAACTCTGTTAGTTAACACTAAGAAGTGAATTGGGCGATCTTCAAGGCTTATCAGTGATTATAAGGCATTTTCGACCCATTGTCGACGACAGCCCAATCCCCTAAAATGAACAATAGAAGAATTCCAGTTGTCTGTCCCAATATCGATTGCTATTTTGGTGCTTTGAGTCCACATCAAATAGGCAATGGATTGGACTACTACAAGGGCCGTACTACAATGTCTGGCTATGGTCTTGGTAGCTGGTTTGCTAGGCTATTGCTTTCTGCACTACCCCTTGCCAGAAAATATCTCGTGCATGCTGCATTAAATTTTGCTGCCTCCACACTACAGGACTGGGGGTCGGGTAAGAATTTCAAGGAGAGTGTTCAGGAAAATATTAAATCTTCAGTAAGAGCCGTTGGTGAGCAATTAAAATCTCGGCAAAATGGGGAGGGATTGAAAAGGATGCGTGCGCTTCATTCACTCATCAGTCTCTACCCAGGCGGGAAGCGAAGGACATCAACAAGGACTTTGAGGAATAAAACAAGGAAGACCAATAAACAGAAGAAGAAGAAGAAAAAGATTGTTAGATCAAAGAAGGATTTCTTCTCTTAAGATGTCTTATCTCCCCACAAGGAATCATACCCATCAATCAGTTCCTCATTTAATCTATTCAATCCTGGAAATGTTGATGTCAGTGTCAAGTATGGCTACTATGAACAATTTCATCCCCAACAACCCCTAACGGAAAATATACACTTTCAAATATTTTCCAATGAAGACTATTTCATTGATTTGTCATCAACATTTATTGATTTAAATGTTGCGGGGAAGAAAAAGTCAGATAATAAAGCTCCAAATTCTGGCGATGGTCTCTCCTATGAAAACTGTATTCTACAAAACCTATTCAAACAAATTAATATATTTATTAATGGAACATTGGTGAGCACTAGCAATAATTTATCAAACTATGCAAGCTACATAAAATTTATGATGATGACACAAAAGGCATACAAGGAGTTGAGAGGACAATCATTAGGCTATGATTACCAATCAGGTGTTGATACTGATGGTGAGTTGACTACTGCAGTGAACCAGGAGTATCATCTGGTTGGAAAATTAAATCATGAGATATTCAATATATCTCAATGGCTCCCCCAATGTCAAGATTGACATAAAGCTAAAGCTGGCCCCATCGAATTTCATTTTGAGAAAAACACTTCCTGCAGCAGCCGATGCAAATGTCATTATCACATCGGCAATTCTCCACGTCCGAAAACAACAGGTTATGAGCTCTGTTGCATTGGCAGTGGAAAAGCTAAGAGCCAATGGCAACAACATTAAACTTTTTGCCCCCCATACGATAACCAATCAACGTCACATTGCCACCGGCTCTCGTAGCTATAGCGATTCATCATTTATCAATAGAGAAATCCCATCAAAATTGGCTTTGGCCTTTGTGAAGAGTGGCAGTGACGATGGATCCTGGACTGAATCCCTCCATGATTTTAATTTTTTTGGTCTATCTAGCCTGTTGTGCAAAGTGAATGTTATTCCACTGTACACTCTATGTTCTGACAAAAAATCCTATAGAACTCTGTACGATTTTGACCATGCAATCCCTAGATCATGACTCTCAACTATTTGAAAATGGAATAACCGATTCAGTGTTTTCAAAAAATCATGGCGTAATTGTTTTGGACTTGTCGGGGACTCAGGATATGAGCATAGTACGAACAGGGAATGTACGTTTAGAGTGTACATTTGCCGATACTTTGACTGAGAGTATCACGCTAATATCACTGAGTTAATTTGAAACCTATTGGGAAATCACACCCAACGGTAGTGTTCTACTAGACCTAGCACCAAGAGCATAAACCAAAGAATCAACGTATTTAGTATGGATCCATCCATGTCCCAGTACAAGTCCTATTGCATACCCTCGGACTTCATTGAAAAAATTCCAAGTGTTAACAATACCTTAATCATTGTTAATAGCAGTCCATCGACTTTGAAGACGGGCGATTGGCTATGCATCTTTCAAACAGCGAAGAATATTGAATTTTTTGATCCTCTTAGCCTATCGTATAAATTCTACACTCCATACATCAGCAACTTTATTGAAAGCAGTGGGAAAACTATTATTCAAAATCAACGAAGAGTACAGGATTTAACGACTAAGACATGTGGCTTTCATGCACTACTCTTTTTCATTTTCAGATGTCGTGGCTACACCTACAAGCAGTTTCTCAATATCTACGTTGACTTACCTCGATTCAACGACTTTCTAGTGGAAAATATACTTACAAGCGTATTTAGTATTGATTTTAGAGCCCTACGATTAAAATATTCTAAAAATGTATGTGAAATTGTTTATTAATAAAGGATAAAAATTTATATTCACGATAAAACGACTTTTCTACTCTTTAGATTTCATCTTCTACTAGGTATTTGTCGACAACAACTAGTGCAGGTAGATTATCCGAATTCACAGTATACTGATCCTGATGTAGTGCAATGTCAGGGTCACATTTTCTACAGTAGAGCGTAACTTCACTCTTGTCATATCTTTTTGTATAGTCAATGATACTATTCTTATTCATTCTATAGAATTAACATGTTTCAATTTGCTTATTTGAAGTAATGTCACAAATAGTGTCCTCAAGTGGCGAATCACATTCTGTCACAGCCAAATAAAAATCAGTGGGCTTATAATCATAGCAGCCATTGTCTTCACAACGATGACGCAAAAACCAAATTCTTTTGTTGTTCCAACAGTTGAATCGCTGACCCGGCTCCTCCTCCCAGAACTATCTAAAACCACGACGATACCAATCTTTTAGCAATAAACTAAAGTCACGCTTAGGATTCTTTCCAATCATACCGGGATATGTATTCTACCACTGATTACATTTATCATAGTGGCAATCGAAGTACAGGTGGCCTCTAGGATGAGAGTCACACATCTTTTCATGACAGGAATTACAACCTTTAATTTGTATAGTATATCCTTTATGCAATTTACACGGGTTGCATAATCTACACTTTTCATCATACTCATCAATCATTTTACAATTTTCACCTGATGAGTTGCTGCCCAGTCTGTACATGCAAAAGAGACATGAATAAAACAATTTCTTCGGTTTTGACAGTCTAACTGCCAAAAATAAACTGGACTGCCAACAACTAAAAATTGTCTGAGAGAGAGAGAGAGGAGTCATTGTCTTTGTTGTCTCTGACTTGCTCCCAAAAAAAAGTTTTTGCCTTGAAAAATACACTGGTTGAAAAACATAGAGTTGAAACAAACTTGTGTGGAGTATCCCTGTTCATACTACTATCTTTTTTGCAATGTTTAGGAACCGGAGGGGAATCCCCGCTCGTTTGGAATTGTACCAATGGGGCATAAACAAATAGCACGTAGTTTCATAACGTGTTTAATCACGTGTAGAGGTCCCATAGAATAACAATGGAAGGAACTTAGCGCTATAGAATAGCATGGAAGGGAACATAAACACTTAGAATAGCATGGGAGGGAACATAAACCCTTATAATAACATGGGAGGGAATATAAACCCTTAAAAGAACATGGGAGGGAACATAAGCCCTTAAAATAGCATGGGAGGGAACATAAACACTTAGAATAGCATGGTAGGGAACATAAGCCCTTAGAATAGCATGGGAAGGAACATAAGCCCTTAGAATAGCATGGTAGGGTACATATGCCCTTATAATAGCATAGGATGGAACATAATCACATAGAAAAGCATGGGAGGGAACATAAACCCTTAGAATAGCATGGGAGGGAACATAAGCCCTTATAATAGCATGGGAGGGAACATAAAGGCCCCAAATAGCACAGGAAGGAATGTAAAAGCCTCAAATAGCACAGGAAGGAACATAAAGGCCCCAAATAGCACAGGAAGGAACGTAAAGGCCCCAAATAGCACAGGAAGGAACATAAAGGCCCCAAATAGCACAGGAAGAAACATAAAGGCCCCAAATAGCACAGGAAGGAACATAAAGGCCCCAAATAGCACAGGAAGGAACATAAGCTCCTAGAATAGCATAGGAAGGAACATAAAGGCCCCAAATAGCACAGGAAGGAACATAAAGGCCCCAAATAGCACAGGAAGGAACATAAGCTCCTAGAATAGCATAGGAAGGAACATAAATGCCCCAAATAGCACAGGAAGGAACATAAAGGCCCCAAATAGCACAGGAAGGAACATAAGCTCCTAGAATAGCAAAGGAAGGAACATAAGCTCCTAGAAATGGTAGGTACTACTCTACTCATATATGAGTGTTATGGAAAGGATCCTCATATAAACTTCAAAGAGGGCTTATTTGATTGGAAATTGAGAGTTGTAATTCACTTTTTAAGAGTAAAAAGTGATCAGGGGGCAGCTAGCCTCCTACACACTCCATTAATTTTTTTCCCATAGGCACTTCATATAGAAGGAGTCGTCGTATAAACTTCAAAGGAGACTCAATCGATTGGAAATCGAGAGTTTAGTGCCCTTTTTTCCACAAATATATCTGATAGAAAATTTGAGGTAACCATTGCATAAGATAAAATTTTTTAGATAGCGAAACTTGGTAAATCTTAAAACGAGTGAAACTTAAATTCAATATGCAAGTCAGGCTTGAAACGAACAAAAATCACACCAAACAAGAGTTTGGGTATCGCCTTCTTCCCTCACTGTGAAAGTTTAAAACCTACTGCGTCAGTGGCTCTTTACTGAAAACCAATTTTATGAGAAATATTGTCTTGTGTACTTAATATTGAAACCAAACATTAAAATTATAGTAAAATGTTGAACGGATCAGCTTTCAGCAATTAATATCATTATGCATCAAATATTTAGGTTAATTTGTTAGTTCTTTCTAAAGTTGTTCAAGACGAATCTTGTTTCGCTACAAAGAAGAGTTTGGATACTGCCTCCTTCCTTAACTGTAAGTAGAAACCAAAAGCCTACTTTGTCATTGGTACTTCACTAAAAACATATCGGCATACTAGGGGGGTGGGGTTGGGTAATTTTGAATTCTCAATAGAATTGACTATTATATTCGTAAAGAGCATAAAAATGCTTTGAGTGGTATGTTTACTTTATTTGTAAGTCAGTAATATGAACTGCCAAAATTTACTTTCCCCCCCCCAAAGACTTTAATAAGGTAAAGTTTTGTATGGGAAGAAAGTTAAAAGTTTCAAAAAATTTTGAGAGGACGTTAAGACACATCAAAATACACTAATTAGAACTAGATAAAGAATTGGCTATCGAATTACTCCCAGAAATTTTCTCAAACTGAAAATGCTAAAAAACTTAAAATTACTGCCACACTTAAAACAAGGTTAAAATACATATTTGCGATAAAAAAAAAGATAAAAAGGGGGGGGGGTGAAACCAGCCAAAATGAAAGAAATTCAGAAAGAGGTGAAAATATACACGGGGATAGAATGTGCATGTATAGTAACTGTTGTTACTTTTGGCCCCTTTTATCATAAAAATGCCTTTTCTGGGTAAACTTTATTATGTAGACTTGATATTCTAAACTTTAATCTTATCGTGTCGTATACTGGTGGCAGCTACTAAAGGAAAGCTGTCAATGGCAGTGATAAGTAAAAGAATACGCGTTTTCCGAAGAGACTGGCTCATCTGGCCTCTGTGTAGTAGGCTATAAAGAATTGAGCGGTAAACGACAAAATTAATTGAAATATTGCGAATTGAAAATTTGATGAGCCAGGCTCTCCCTAGGAAAGACACATCGCATGAGCGAGGTTACCCTTGATGAAAGACGGTTTAGTTCTCGCCTCATGAAATAATATAAAAAATAGACAAATTGACTTTTTTTTGCCGGAATAATTAGAAAATTATGGGATTTTGAGAATAAAAAGGAAAAATGAATTGACTGAACAATTGAGTTTTGAGTTTGCGGGGGGGGGGGGATCTTTCTGTATTAGAAAGTATTACGGGGTGTAAGAACAGATAAGCGAGAGTAGAAATTTTAATTTTAAAATTAGCGAAAATTTGTCAGTTTGTGATGGCAAAGCTTTGAAATAGTAAATTAGAAAAAATTTGTCAGTTTGTGTGTATGTTTGATAACGAAGGTGAGAGAGACCTTTCCTATTTGGTAATCGGCCTAAGTGGTGATGACATTTTGTTAAAACTAGTTCAAAGTTCAGACAACTGAAACTTCGGTGTCGACACAGCCCCCCAGGGCCGTGGGGTAGGTGCTTAAAGCTATGCCCTGGGGGCATGTATGGGTGTTATAGAAGGGATGCTCGTATAAACTTCATAGTGGGCTCATTTGATTAGAAATTGAAATTTATAATTCAATTCTTAAGAGTAAAAAGTAATCGGAGGGCAGCTAGCTTTCCCCACACTCTATTTATTTTTTTCCCAGAGGCACCTCATATAGAAGGAGGCGTCGTATAAACTTCAAAGGGGGCTCAATCGATTGGAAATCGAGAGTTCTAGTGCCCTATTTAAGAGTCAAAGGTGATCGGAAGGCAACTAGCCCCCTCCACCAAGCCCTTTTTTCCAAAAATATATATGATATAAAAATTGAGGTAGCCTTTGCATCAGATAACATTTTTTAGATAGTGAAACTTAGTAAATCTTAAAACGAGTGAAACTTAAATTGAATTTGCAAATCAAGCTTGAAACGAACAAATCACTCTGTTAAAGTCTAAAACCTACTGCGTCATCGGCGCTTTACTGAAAACCAAATTTATTACAAATATCGTCTTATGTACTTTATATTGAAAATAACTATTAAAATTATAGCAAAATGTTGAACTGATTAGCTTTCAGCAGTTAATATCATTATACATCAAATATTCAGTTTAATTTATTAGTTCTTTCTAAAGTTGTTCAAGACGAATGTAGTTTCACTACAAACAAGATTTTGGATACTGCCTCCTTCCTTAACTATAAACAAAAACCGAAAGCCTACTGCGTCATTGGCGCTTCACTGAAAACGAATTTGCACATTAGGGGATTGAATTTCCGATAGAAGTGATTAAAATATTCGTAAAGAGCATAAAAAAGGCATGGAGTGGTATGTTCCCTTTATTTGTAAGTCAATAATATGAACTGCCAAAAATTTCCCTCCCTCCCCCTAAGACTTTAATAAGGTGAAGTTTTGTATGGGAGGACAGTTAAAAGTTTCGAAGGGACGTTAAGACACATCAAAATACACTAATTAGAACTAGATAAAGAATTGGCTATCGAATTACTCCCAGAACTTTTCTCAAACTAAAAATGCTAAAGTACTTAAAATTACTGCCATACATAAAATGAGGTTAAAATACATACTTTGCGATAGATGCAAAATTGTTGTGGCACACAAAATCATAGGCAGCGCTCTAGCGCTGCCTATGTAAAGAACGATGTGAGCACAATGTGTTTTTGATTTTTTTTTCTCCATACCCGGGCACTTCATATCGAAGGAGTTGTCGTAGAAACTTAAAAAAGGGCTCATTCGATTGGAAATTGGAGTAGCTAGTACCCTTTTTAATAGACGAAAGTGATTGGAGGGCAAATAGCCCCCCCCCCACGCCCGTCATTCCCCCAAACACATCCAATCAAAATTTCAAGATAGCCATTTCGTACAGCGTAGTTGATGTCCAAATAGAAAATATTTTTTTTAGGCGGAAACTCCCCTGCAACCCTCAGGGCAAGGGTTTTAAGTTGTGCCCTGGGGGCATATAAGATTTTTATAGAAGGCGCTGTCGTATAAACTTCAAAAGAGGCTCATTCGATTGGAAATTCAAAGGGTTTGACCCTTTTTAATAGTCGAAAGCGATTGGACGGCAACTATCCCCCCCACGCCCATCATTCCCCCAAACGCATCCCATCAAAATTTTGAGATAGCCATTTTGTTCAGCGCAGCTGATTTCGCGATAGAAAATATGTTTTTGAGGAGGAAACTCCCCCACATCCCTCGGGGAAAGGGTTTTAAGTTATGCCCTGAGGGCATATAAGAAAAATGTTGGCACAATGTACCATATATTATTTTTTTTTACTTTAGAGCAGGACACTTCATATGGAAGGGGTCGTCGTAGAGACTTCAAAAGGGGCTCATTCGTTTGGAAATAGAGATTTCTACGGCCGTTTTTAATAGTCGAAAGTGATTGGAGGGTAGTTAGCCCCCCCCCCCCCCCACACGCCCATCATTCCCCAAACACATCCAATCAAAATTTCGAGATAGCCATTTTATTCACCGTAGTTGATTTCCTGATGGAAATTGTGTTTTTGAGGACACTCTCACACAACCCTCTGGGCAAGGGTTTTAAGTTATGCCCTGGGGGAATATAAGGTTTTTATAGAAGGCATTTTCGTAGAAACTTCAAAACAGGCTCATTTGATTGGAAATTTGAAGGGCTAGTGCCCTTTTTAATAGTCGAAAGTGATTGAAGGGCAACTAGACCCCCCCATGCCCATCATTCCCCTAAACACATCCAATCAAAATTTTGAGATAGCCATATTGTTCAGTGTAGTTGATTTCCAGATAGAAAATATGTTTTTCAGAGGGACACTCCCCCACAACCCTCAGGGCAAGGGTTTTAAGTTATGCCCTGGGGCAGAATGTATTATTTAATGTATTATTAGCATTTTCAGTTTGAGAAAAGTTCTGGGAGTAATTCGATAGCCAATTCTTTATCTAGTTCTAATTAGTGTATTTTGATGTGTCTTAACGTCCCTTCGAAACTTTTAACTGTCCTCCCATACAAAACTTCACCTTATTAAAGTCTTAGGGGGGAGGGGAGGGAAATTTTTGGCAGTTCATATTATTGACTTACAAATAATATGAACTGCCAAAAATGTCCCTCCCCTCCCCCCTAAGACTTTAATAAGGTGAAGTTTTGTATGGGAGGACAGTTAAAAGTTTCGAAGGGACGTTAAGACATATCAAAATACACTAATTAGAACTAGATAAAGAATTGGCTATCGAATTACTCCCAGAACTTTTCTCAAACTGAAAATGCTAAAGTACTTAAAATTACTGCCATACATAAAATAAGGTTAAAATACATACTTTGCGATAGATGCAAAATTGTTGTGGCACACAAAATCATAGGCAGCGCTCTAGCGCTGCCTAAGTAAAGAACGATGTGTGCACAATGTGTTTTTGGTATTTTTCTCCATACCCGGGCACTACATATCGAAGGAGCTGTCGTAGAAACTTCAAAAAGGGCTCATTCGATTGGAAATTGGAGTGGCTAGTGCCCTTTTTAATAGGCAAAAGTGATTGGAGGGCAACTAGCCCCCCCCCCACGCCCGTCATTCCCCCAAACACATCCAATCAAAATTTTGAGATAACCATTTCGTACAGCGTAGTTGATGTCCAAATAGAAAATATGTTTTTGAGACGGAAACTCCCCCGCAACCCTCAGGGCAAGGGTTTTAAGTTATGCCCTGGGGGCATATAAGATTTTTATAGAAGGCGCTGTCGTATAAACTTCAAAAGAGGCTCATTCGATTGGAAATTCAAAGGGCTTGACCCTTTTAATAGTCGAAAGCGATTGGATTGCAACTTTCCCCCCCCCCCCCCGCCCATCATTCCCCCAAATGCATCCAATCAAAATTTTGAGATAGCCATTTTGTTCAGCGCAGTTGATTTCGCGATAGAAAATATCTTTTTGAGGACGAAGCTCCCCCACATCCCTAGAGGAAAGTGTTTGAAGTAATGCCCTTAGGGCTTATAAGAACAATTGGCACAATATACCATATATTGTTTTTTTACTTTAGAGCAGGACAATACATATGGAAGGGGTCGTTGTAGAGACTTTAAAAGGAGCTCATTCGTTTGGAAATTGAGATTTCTAGGGCTGTTTTTAATAGTCGAAAGTGATTGGAGGGCAGTTAGCCCCCCCCCACACGCCCATCATTCCCCAAACACATCCAATCAAAATTTCGAGATAGCCATTTTATTCACCGTAGTTGATTTCCTGATGGAAATTGTGTTTTTGAGGACACTCCCCCACAACCCTCAGGGCAAGGGTTTTAAGTTATGCCCTGGGGGCATATAAGGTTTTTATAGAAGTTGTCGTAGAAACTTCAAAACAGGCTCATTTGATTGGAAATTTGAAGGGCTAGTGCCCTTTATAATAGTCGAAAGTAATTGTAGGGCAACTAGACCCCCCCCCCCCCATGCCCATCATTCCCCCAAACACATCCAATCAAAGTTTTGAGATAGCCATATTGTTCAGTGTAGTTGATTTTCAGATTGAAAATATGTTTTTCAGAAGGACACTCCCCCACAACCCTCAGGGCAAGGGTTTTACGTTATGCCCTGGGGCAGAATGTATTATTTATTTTTTCTTCTCTATACCCGGGCACTTCGTATCGAAGGAGTTGTCATAGAAACTTCGAAAAGCGCTCATTCGATTGGAAATTGGAATGTCTAGTGCCCTTTTTAATAGCCGAAAGTGATTGGAGGCCCTGGGGTTATTTAAGACCCTGGGGGCATATAAGGTTTTTATAGAACGCGTTGTCGTAGAAACTTCAAAAAAGGCTCATTGGATTGGAAATTCAAAGGGCTATTGCCCTTTTTAATAGTCGAAAGCGATTGGAGGGTAACTAGTCCCCCCCCCCCCCAACGCCCATCATTCTCCCAAGCACATCCAATCAAAATTTTGAGATAGCTATTTTGTTTAACGTAGTTGGAAGTTCTGGAAATTAGATATTAGAGGATGACAACCACCCTCAGAGCCCTTAGGGTAAGGTTTGTAATTTATGCCATGGGGGCATATAAGGTGTTTATAGGAATTGTTGTCGCAGAAACTCAAAAAGAGCTCATTCGATTGGAAATTGAAAGGCCTAGTGCCCTTTTAATAGTCGAAAGTTATTGTAAGGTTTGACATTTTTATAGTAAAGCCATTATGTCAAAAATGGTCAAAAGGTGAAGTAATTAAAATAATTATGCCTCGGGGGTTGACAAAACCTCTCACTGCCCCCAGGGCAAATACTGTGAGCTATGCAAGCTGTCCATTGTTCATATATTAGGTTTTTGTCAAAGAGATCATCGTATAGACTGTGGAAAAGGCTCATTCGATTTAAACCGAAAGTTCTAGCTCCGTTTTTAAAAGTCAAGAATAATTGGACGGTAAGCAACCCCCCCCCCACGCCATTTTTTTCTAAATGCTTCCGATCATAATTTAGAGTTAGTCATTTTGTTAAATATAGTCCAAATGTAAACCAGCTACGGTCCAGGTTTGAATCCCCCCCCCCAGTCCTGGAGGAAAGGGCTGTAAGTTATATTAGCAGGCCATCGTTAACATATAAAGCTTCTATGGAAAGCGTGGTCGTATATACTGTGGAGGAAGCTCATTCAACCGGAAAAGGAAATTTATTATGGCCCTTTTCAAAATCGAATGTGATCAAAAAGGAAGAATCCCCCCCCCGCTCTTGTGCCTTTTTCTCCCAAATCCATCCAATCAAAATTCTGAAATAGCCATTTTGTTCAAAATTGTCCAAAATTCAAACTACTATAACTTAGGGGTTGAGAAATCCTCCATAGCCCCCGGGCAAGAATTGTAACTTATGTAAGTTTTCTATTATTAGAATATAAGGTTTTGTGGAAGGGTGAGTCGTATTAGCTTCGGAGTGGGCTCATTTGATCGGAAATTGATACATCTATTTCTTTTTTAAGAGTCAAAAGTGATCAATAGGCATCTAGCCCACGCTCCACTTTTTCAAAGGGCATCCGGTCCGATATCCAATAAAATTTTGAGATAGCCATTTTGTTAAAAATAGTTCAAACATCAGATAATAAAAACTCCGAGGTTGACACAAACCCATTTTTTCACTTTGATATTCTCACTTTGATACCAGTTTTGATACTTAGATGAACATTTGATTATTTTTTTTTTAAGTTTGATTTTCAAATAAGGAATTTTTAAAAAACTTGATAGTTTTTGCAATCAAAACGAACAAAAATTAATAAAAAAACTTTCCGAAAAATAAGTTTTTCAAATAAAAGTAAGGACCATTTTAAACTTAAGCTCAGCAGATATAAATAGTTTTTAAAATTCAAACTCAAAACGACCAAAAATTACTATTAAAGAATAAATGAAATCCAAAACGAATAGAAATTAAATAAACAATCAAAGCAAAAAACATACAACAAGGGATAATACAAATGATTAAATATATCTTAAAGCGAGTAATGCTTAGATTAAATATGAAATCAAGCTTAAAATGAAAAAAATATTTTGCTATTAAAGTATAAATGAAAGTTGAAACGAACAAAAATTGAATAACAATCAATGCAAACAAACATATAATAGATATTAACGTAAATGGATAAATAAATCTTAAAACGAGTGAAACATAGATTGAATATGCAAATCAAGATTGAAACGAACAAAAATCACTACAAATAAAAAGTTTGGGCATCGCCTCCTTCTTTCATTGTAAAAGTCTAAAACCTACTGCGTCATTGGCGTTTTACTGAAAACTATATATATCTTGAACAATCTTGGAAAGTATAAACAAAACCAAATTGAATATTTGATATATAATATATTATTTTTTTAAAGATCCATCAGTTCAATATTTTATTGCACTATAATTTTTATTTTCATTTTCATTGCTGTAAGAACTGGAAAAGAAAATATTTTGAATATAATTCGTTTTCAGTGAAGCGCCAATGACACAGCAGTCTTTAGGTTTTTACAGTTAAAGAAGAGGACAATTTTAGAGGTCTTGAACAATATTAGAAAGAACTAATGAATTAAACTGATTATTTGATGTATAATGATATTAATTGCTGAAAGCTTATCAGTTCAAAATTTCACGGTAATTTAATGTTTATTTTCAATATTAAGTACAAAAGAAAATATTTTTATTACAATTCGTTTTCAGAGAAGCGCCAATGACGCAGTAGGCTTTTGGTTCTAATATACAGTTAAGGAAGGAGGCAGTCTCCAAACTCTTGTTTGTAGTTAAACTTTATTCGTCTTGAACAACTTAAGAAAGAACTAAAAAACTGAATTGAAAAACTTCGAAAAAAGAACTAAGCTTTTTGAATTCGTGAAGCGTTTCTTCATCCCTGATCCGCCACTTAATGACGCTGGAAGAGAGCAGGACAATTCTAGATACGAATGGTCATTAATTAAAAAACCTTGTGATACATGTACATTAGCGCTCGCTGATTCTTGAAGATCTATTATAATAAAATCCAAATCTGAGGTGCATCGGAACTGTGTAGATATGTGTAGTTCTGATCTTTTTGTAAAATATGTAGGTGAGATGGCAAAGAGGCTCTTAATATCTGAGAAAGGGAAGCAATATCATTCTTTAAATAAGTGTTGGCAAGTCTCGGCAAAGCAGAATTTTTTTTTTCCTGATGCCCTAATTTTGTGCGTGACATTTGATAATCTGGCACATGCTAACAAGAATTTATGATTTGAAGTAGCATTACGATAATTAGTTGGCATGAATACACACAATACAGTTGCTCCTCCTAAATCAACAATAATAAACAAATCATTAGCATTAACTAATTTACTCCGAAATTTTTTATGAATAGCAACTGCGAGACCTCCCTCTCACGCCCACCATTCTTCAAAACACAACAAATCAAAATTTTAAGATAGCCATTTTGTTCAACGTAGTTGAAAGTTCTGAAAATTATGTCTCTGAGGATGACAAACCCCGCACATCCCTCAGAGCAATGGTTGTAAGTTATACCCTGAGGGCATATAAGGTTTTTATAGAAAGCGTTGTTGTAGAAACTTAAAAGTGGGCTCATTCAATTGGAAATTGAAAGGGCTAGTGCCCTTTTTAATAGTCGAAAGTGATTGAAGCGCAACCAACCTCCCTCTCACGTCCATCAGTTCCCCAAAAACATCCAATCAAAATTTTAAGATAGCTATTTTGTTCAACGTATTTGAAAAGTCTGGAAATTATGTTTTTGAGTATAACAAATCCCCCATCCCTCATTGCAAGGGTTGTAAGTTATGCCCGGGGGCATATAAGGTTTTTAGAGGAAGCATGGTCATATAAACTTCGGAGGGGGCTCATTGGATTTGTAATCAGCCGCTTTTCTCCTCTTTTTAAGAGTCAAAATGATCGGAGGGTAGCTATCTGCCTACCCCCAAACACACACGTCATATTGTCTTGAAATGCATCTAATAGAAATTTTGAGATTGTCATTCTATTCAAAATAGTCGAAATCTAATATAACAAGGCTTTTGGGGTTGAAACAAACCCCAGAGACTAGGGGCAAGGGTAGTAAGTTATGTCTAGGGGATTTTTAGGGTTTTTATGGAAAGGATGGTTGTTTAACATTAGAAGAGGATGAGTCGTTTTCCCTGAAAAAGACTATGTCAATATAAAACGAACAGAAACTAATTTAAAAACCTTTTTCTACAAAATAAGTTTTTCAAAAAAAAGTAAAGAACTCCATTAAGCCAAATATGAGCAAAAATAAAATCAAATAATCTAGAGTGCCCTTTTTAATAGTAAAAAATGATTGGAGGGCAACTAATCCTCTCTCTGACGCCTACCATTTCCTCAAAAACATACAATAAAAATTTTGATAGCCATTTTTCTCAACGTAGTTGAAAGTTTTGAAAATTATGTTTTTAGGATGACAACCCCCCCCCCCCCACACAGCCCTCAGGGGCAAGGGTAGTCAGTTATACCCTGTGGGTATATATGGTTTTTATAGGAAATATTTTTGTAGAAACTTCAAAAAGGGTTCATTGGATTTCAAATTAGAAGGGCTAGTGCCCCTTTTAATAGTCGAAAGTGATTGGAGGGCAATGAACCCCCTCTCACGCCCATCATTTCTCCAAACATATCCAATCAATATTTTGAGATAGCCTGATGGTTCAATGTAGCTGAAAGTTTTGGAAATTATGTCTTTGAGGATGACAACTTCCCTCCCCCCCACACCCCTCGGGGCAAGGGTTGCAAGTTATTCTCTGGGGCATATATGGTTCTTACAGATAGCGCTATCGTAGAAAGTTCAAAAGGGCTCATTCGATTGGAATTTGAAAGGGCTAGTGCCCTTTTGAATAGTCAAAAGGGATTGAAGGGCAACTAACCTCCCTCTCACAACTATCAATTCTCACAACGCATTCAATCAAAATTTTGATAGAGACATTTTGTTTAAGATAGTTGAAAGTTCCAGAAATTATGTTTTTGAGGATGACAACCCCCCCCCACCCCTCAGGGCAAGGGTTGTAAGTTATGCCCTGGGGGCTTATAAGGTTTTTTATAGAAAGCGATGTTGTAGAAACGTCAAAGAAGTTTCTCATTCGATTTGAAATTGAAAGAGCTAGTGCCCTATTTTTAATAGTCGAAAGTGATTGAAAGAACCAATTAACCCCCGTCTTACTCTCACCATTTCCCAAAACGGATCCAATCAAAATTTTGAGATAGCCATTTTGTTCAACAGAGTTGAAAATTCTGGAAATTGATTTTTTTAGGATAATGACCCCCTCAGAGCCCTCAGGGCGAGGGTTGTAAGTTATGCCCTGGGTGTATATAAGGATTTTATAGAGTGTTGTTGTAGAAGCTTCCATAAGGGCTAATTTAAATGGAAATTGAATGAACTAGGGCTTTTTTAATTGTCGAATGTGAATGGAGAGCAACTATCCCCCCTATCACGCCCACCATTTCCCCAACACATTCAATCCAAATTTTTAGATTGCCATATTATTCAATGTACTTGAAAGTTCTGAAAATTAGGTCTTTAAGGATGACAAACCCCCCAGAGCCCCCAGGGCAAAGGTTATAAGTTATGCCCTGGGGTCATATAAGGTTTTATAGATAGCGTTGTCTTAGAAACTTCAAAAAAGCCTCACTCAATTCGAAATTGAGAGGGGTAGAGCTCTTTTTAATAGTCAAAAGTGATTAAAGGGCAACTAACCCCCCTCTCACGCCCACCAATTCCCCAAACACATCTAATCAAAATTTTTAGGTACCCATTTTGTTTAACGTAGTTGAAAGTTCTATAACTTAGGTCTTTGAGGCTGACAAACTCTCCGCACCCCTCAGGGCAAGGGTTTTAGAGATATCCATTTTGTTCAACGTAGTTGAAAGTTCTGGAAATTAGGTCTTTGAGGATGACAACCCCTCACAGCCCTCAGGACTAGGGTTACAAGTTATACCCTGGGGGCATATGATGTTTTTATAGAAAGTGTTGTCGTACGAACTTCAAAAAGGGCAAATTCGATTGCAAATTGAAAGGGCTATTGCCCGTTTTAATATTCGATAGTAATCGGAGGGACAATCCCCTCCCCAAGCCTATCATTTCCACAAATATTTTCGATCTACATTTTGATATAACCATTTTTTTCAACGTAGTTTAAAGATCGTGAAATTATGTCTTTGGGGATTACAATCCTTTCCTTATAGCCCTCAGGACAAGGGCCGTAAGTTATGCCCTTGGGTAATATAAGGTTTTTGCAGAAAGTTTTATCGTAGAAGCTTCAAAAAGGGCTCATTCGATTGGAAATTGAGAAGACTACTGCCTTTTTTATTAGTAGAAAGTGATCAAAGGGCAAATGCCCCTCCCCCTCACGCCCATCATTTCCCCTAACACTTCTACTCAAAAATTTGAGAGAGCCATTTTGTTCAGCGTATCAGAACAGTCTGGAAATTATGTCTTTGAGGATAACAAGACCCCCAGCTCACAGGGTAAGGGTTGTATGTTTTGCCCTGGAGACATATAAGATTTTAATAGAAAGCATGGTCATATAAACTTTGGAGGGGACTCATTAGATTGGTAATCAGACGCTGTAATTCTCTTTTTAAGAGTCAAAGTGATCGGAGGGCAGCTAACCCTCCCCCCCCCCACACAGACGTCGTATTGTCCCGAAATGCATCTAATTAGAAATTTTGAGATAGCCATTCTATTCATAATAGTCTAAATATCATATAATAAGGCCTTTGGGGTTGAACCAAACCCCGGAGATTAGGGGCAAGGGTTGTAAGCTCTGCCCAGGGGGTATTTAAGGTTTTTTTGGAACGGATGGTTTTTTAACTTTAGAAGAGGCTCAGTCTTTCAAACTGAAAAAGATTGTGAGAATATAAAACGAACAGAAATTAATTAAAAAAAACTTTTTCGACAAAATATGTTTTCTAAAAAAAGTAAAGAACTCCATTAAACCAAAATAAAAAAATAGAATCAAATTATCTACCAAGAATGCAACTACCACAAATCAGTATCAATAAATAAATGAAACCCACAACAAACAGAAATTAAAAAAATGACAGAGTCAAACTCAAAGCAAGCAGAAATTGATATGAGTAGAGTTCTAAACCCCAAGCTTTCTAAAAGCCAGAATATAATTTTTACTTTACTAGAAAAACTTCTAAATATTTTACTTTTATAAATTTAAGAAATCAAAAATCAATTAAGATTTGAAGGAATAAGCATCAGCATTTGAATTTTTCAGTAATGTACAAATTATATTCTGGCTTTAAATAATCAAATGATCTACCAAGCATACAACTATCACTAATCAGTATCAACAAACAAATGAAATCAAAAACAAACATAAATTAAAATAAATAACAGAGTTAAACTCCAAACGAGCAGAAATTAATATGAGTAGGGTTCTAAGCCCCTATGCTTTCTACAAGCCAGAATATAATTTGTACTGAAAAAAATGCAAAAGAATTTAGTGAAAAAAATGTTTAGTAGTCCAAAATGCACACTGTGTTCTGGCCTATAATGAAACGCTACAAGATTATGAAGAAGAGTCTGTGTGTATGCGCGGTTGATATAGCTAAGGCTTTTGATTCAATTTTGCATTCCCAGTCATTAGTTGCTTTGTTAAATTGCAGAAGTAGCGGCTTTATTTGCGCTTGCCTTTGGAATTGGTACCAGAATTCAAAAGACCGGGTCCGTTCTCGTAATGGTTTGACAAGTCCCATTCCTGTGAAGCGTGAGGTAAAAGCGGGGCTCAGTTTTAAGTCCATTAATATTCAACAACGCACTTAGAATTGCGACGAGAAATATCCCACTCTATATTATTGATACTCATATTCTTTTCAGATTTTCAATTGAAATATCTGATTTGATGACTGAATTAGCTGGGTCCAAAGTGTAAGGGCTACCGGTGACAATGTTTTATAACTGGAAGAAAAACGAAAAAAAAAATTTCTTCAATTTTTGTCTAGTGTAGACTAATTTTTCTCCAAATTTTGGAATTTGATATTTATTTTATGGAGCTTGGTGTGGCTAGGTAAAGCCTGGCCACTGAAGTATGCACTGAAGTATGGTAATACATACTGAAGTATGTATGTTTTGTAATTAGAAGAAAAACGAAAAAAAACAAAACGAAAAATTTTTTTTCAATTTTGCGCTAGTGCAGACTAATTTTTCTCCAAATTTTGGAATTTGATATTTATTTTATGGAGCTTGGTGTGGCTAGGTTAAGCCTGGCCACTGAAGTATGCACTGAAGTATGGTAATACATACTGAAGTATGTGTTACCTTTTTTAGAGTCTGACTAACACCGTTTTCATTGTCGCTCACCTAAGTATACTGAGTTTACCGAGTTTAATTTTTCCTTTTTTCTTCTGAACTTTTTTTTGACTTTTTTACTTTTTGTTTTTACGAATTTTT
>NC_142794.1:19724421-19766921 GCF_049724085.1 Artemia sp. Qi Xiang Cuo | reverse complement strand
GCCGCTGCAAGAACTTCGCATACTTTAAAAACGCGGATCTGGGCTTTTTTTTCTCTGGCTCGGGAAAAATTCTCCAAAACGAGCGTAGATACAGGAAATGGGGAAGGGATACTGCGTTATAATGTCGAGCCAGAATTAAACGGTTGAAATGGATTTTAGATGAAACTACTCCACTGTAAGCAAAAGCTAGGTGTTTACGGAAATGATCAATAAGAAGGGAGTGGGTAGTCTTGAGATCCTTTCCAATTGGTAAACCAAGGTAAATAATCTTAGGGACATGGGCTACAGACAGACGAGACCCCGCCTCACAGACGAGACCTCTTCTGGTCTCCAGTTGAACAGAAAAATCTTCAACTTCTACGGGTTAAATTCAAGGCCAATGTGACTGTAACTTGATTGTAGTGTGGAGAAGATGGTCTCTGTACCTGGGACTGTGCGGCTGGGGTTCAGAATGTCATCGGTGTAGGTTATCATTGTAACGTCTATGCCCCGAGCTATGCATGTTGTCTCGATAGTAGACTGTGGCTCAATAATACAGCTATTAAAGGCACAAGGAGATGTAACTTATCCTTCTCGAGCACCCTTTTTTACTGGGACTACAGGATTCCCTCGGTACGATAGCATCACGTCTGGTGTATATTCAGTGAGAGCTCGACCATGGCCAGGAAGTAGGAGTTCAGCCTTTAGGTGGTCGTAAATGTTTTTAATGGGTAGTAGGATGTCTTTCTGTACACCTCTATTTCCCATATGCAGAATGACTTGGTCATGGAGAAGTGAGTCGTAGGCACAAAGACTTCATGTCTGAAGCCAAAGACTGAAGCCCAAGCAGAAATAACGTGGCCGCAATCAAGACCCTTCTGGAACCCAAACTAGGAAGGGGGAGTCCAGCATTTTTCCTGGATTTCATCAGTAACCAAAAGTTTGAAGACTTTGCAAAGCGTTGGTGCCACTGTGATCGGTCTGAACGAAGCAAATTCCGAAGCACTTTTTTCGAGACTGGCCTAAGTGACCCAGTACTGAGTGCCGATGGTACGAGTCCTGTGGTAAAGATCATCTGAAAGAGAAGAGTTAGAAGGCCCTTTAATACCATAAAGGATCACCAAATCTCGTCCATTACAAAATTTTTTTAATTTGTGTGGCCATACTATTTAGACATGATTGAGCTTGCCATAACTTGCATAATTTTAATAAGAAATCCGAATAAACGGTAGAAAATTAAAAGCCTACATTAAATCAAAAGCCTGTATTAGAAAATTATAATTTAAAGCCTAAAATTAAGTTTTTTATTTAATTTTTTTTAGTAAATTTATGTAAGCCAAGAAAATTAAAAGTCAACATTAGAAAATTAAAATATCCTTCGCAGGAAATCAAGGAAAAAACATTACACTTCTCCCGTTTCGTACCAAAGATATAGATATTCAGATTTAAAGAAACTTACACAATTAGTAAGCGTAATTTTTTATAAATGTTTTTACTTTTATAACTTCAATAAATCAAATAATATTAACATTTTGATTACTAAATATCAGTATATGTATATTAATCTGACACCGCACATTCATTTGTATTTTTTCAGTAAAGCACAAATTATGTTCTGGCCATGGGAAGGCATTTCTCCTTTTGTTAATGTTAATTTCTGCTCCTAAAAATGTTAATTTCTGCTCCTTTTGAGTTTGACGCGGTTATTTATTGTAATTTCTGTTCGTTTTGGGTTTCAGTTATTTATCGATGCTAATTTGTGGTAGTTTCACGCTTGGTAGATTATTTTATTTCATTTTTCCTCATATTTGTTTATTGGAGTTCTTTACTTTTCTTTGAAAAACTTGTTTTGTGGCAAAAGTTTTTTCAATTAATTTCTGTTCGTTTTATATTGACATAGTTTTGTCTAGGAAAAAGAAGATAATTCTTCAAATCTTTCGTTTTCTTGAGACTTTACAGTTTGGCCTACTATTTGAATGCTGGAGAATATTTTTCAGCAATTCTTAATAACATACACCCTTTTAAAAATCTGGACACAAATAGTAGTGTTTAATTTGTTTTATACTTACTCTAGTTGACATGAAATAGAAAACTTGATACCATTCGCAAAAAAATCTGTTTACTTTCTTTGACAGCTTGGATAAACTTACGCTATTTTGATTTGGTTATATTTTAAGAGCAGAAGTAGCCCCGAAAGTTTGAACATAATACCCTTAGTCGTTCTTGGGATACTGCTGAGATACCTTATCGGGAATTAGTGTTAACACAGTGCATTTTGATTTAATCTCAAGGCAACATTTAATTTAAAACACAATGGGCAAATGGGAGGGTGGGCTTGGGAGGAGACTAGTTGCCCTCCAATCACTTTAAACAATTGAAAAAGGCATTGCCCCTTTTTATTTTCAATCGATTGAGCCCTTTTCAAAGTTCCTGAGACAACTACTTCGATACGAAGTGCCCTGGTCTAAAAAAAAAAAAAATAATATTAGATTGTGCCCACATCCATCTTTACCATAAAAATATCAAGCCTTCCATTCAATTTCGACTATCAAAAAGGGCACTAGCCCTCTCAATTTTCAATCCAATGAGCCCTTTTTGAGTTTTTACGGCAACACTTTCTATAAATACCTTATATACCCCCAGGGCATAAATTACAACCCTTGTCCCGAGGGCTGTGAGGGGGTTGTCATCCTCAGGGACCTAATTTCCAGAACTTTCAACTATGTTCAAAAAATAGCTATCTCAGAATTTTGATTGGATGTGTTTGGGGAAATGGTGGGCATAAGAGAGGCGTTAGTAGCTCTCCAATCACTTTCAACTATTAAAACGGCACTAGCCCTTTTAATTTCCAATCGAATGAGCCCTTTTGAAGATTTTACGACAACATTTTAAATAAAAAACCTTATATGCTCCCAGGGCATAAATTACAACCCTTTCACTGAGGGCTGGGGGGGGGGGGTCATCTTCAAAGACCTATTTTCCAGAATTTTCAACTAAGTTTAAGAAAATTACTATCTCAAAATTTTGATTGAATGTGCTTGGGCAAATGGTGGGCGTGAGACACAACTTTCTATATAAACCTTATATGCCCCCAGGGCATAAACCTAAAACCCTTGCACTGAGGGCTCTGAGGGGGTTATCGTCCTAAAAGACCTAATTTCAAGAACTTTCGACTACGTTGAACAAAATTGATATCTCAAAATTTTGATTGGATGTGTTTGGGGAAATGGTGGGCGTGAGAACGGGGTTAGTTAGCCTTCAATCACATTCGACTACTAAAAGGGCACTAGCCCTTTAAATTTTCAATTGAATGAGCCCTTTTTGATGTTTTTACAACATAGCTTTCTATAAAAACTTTACATGCCACCAGGGCATAACTTACAACTCTTACCCTGAGGCTTGTGGAGGGATGGGTTGTCATCTTTAAAGACCATATTTCCAAAACTTTCAACTACGTTGAATAAAATGGCTATCTAAAATTTGGATTGGATGTGTTTGGAGGCAAGGTGGGCGTGAGAGGGGGGTTAGTTGCCCTCAAATCACTTTCGACTATTAAAAAGGGCCCTAGCCATTTCAATTTCCAATTGAATGAGCCCTTTTTGAAGTTTCTACGACAACGCTTTCTATAAAAACCTTATATGCCCCCAGGGCATAACTTACAACCCTTGCCCTGAAGGCTGTGGGGGAGTGTCCTCCTCAAAAACATAATTTCTATCTGGAAATCATCAACGCTGAATAAAATGGCTATCTAAAAATTTTGATTTGATGTGTTTGGGGAAAAGGTGGGCAAGAGAGGGGGGATAGTTGCCCTCAAAATCACTTTTGAATATTAAAAAGGTCACTAGACTATAAGTTCCTGAACTTTAAACTGCATGGAACAAAAAAGCTATCTCAGAATTTTGATTCGATGTGTTTGGAGAAATGGTGGGCGTGGAAGGGGTTAGTTGCTTTCCAATTACTTTCGACTATTAAAAAGGGCACTAGCCATTTCAATTTATAATCGAATGAGCCCTTTTTGAAGTTTCTACGACAACGTGTTCTATAAAAACCTTATAAGTCTCCAGGGCATAACTTACAACCCTTGCCCTAAGGGCTGTTAGGGGGTTGTCATCCTCAAAGACCTAATTTACAGAATTTAAAACTACGTTGAATAAAATGGCTATCCCAAAATTTTGATTGGAAGTGTTTGGAGAAAAGGTGGGCGTAAGAGGGGGGTTAATTGCCCTCCAATCACTTTTGAATATTAAAAAAGGCACTAGCCCTTTGAATTTCCAATCGAAAGATTCTTATTTGAATTTTTTACGACAACGCCTTCTATAAAAACCTTAGATACCCCAAGGCACAACTTAAACCCTCGCCCTGAAGGATGTGGGGGAATTTCCTCCTCAAAACATAATTTCAATCTGGGAATCAACTACACTGAACAAAATGGCTATCTCAAAATTTTGATTGGATATGTTTCGGGAAATGTTGGGCGTGGAAGGGGTGTTAGTTGTCTTCCACCCACTTTTGACTATTAAAAAGAGCCCAAGCCACTCCAATTTCCAATTGAATGAGCCCTTTTTGAAGTTTCTACGACAACTTCTTCGATACGAAGTGCCCTGCTCTAAAGGAAAACAATAAAAAATAATACATTGTGCCAACATTGTTCTTATATGCCGTCTGGGCATAACTTAAAATCCTTGCCCCGAGGGTTTTGGAGGAGCGTCCTGCTCAAAAAAATATTTTCACCCTGAAAATTAACTAAGCTGAACAAAATGGCTATCTCAAAATTTTGATTGGATGTGTTTGGGGAAATGATGGGCGGTGGGGGGGCTAGTAGCCCTTCAATCACTTTCGACTATTAAAAAGGGCACTAGCCCTTTGAATTTCCAATCGAATGAGCCTTTTTTAAGTTTGTACGATAACTCCTTCTATAAAAATCTTATAGGCCCCCAAGGCATAGCTTACACCCCTTGCCCTGAAGGCTGTGGGAGAGTGTCCTCCTCAAAAACATAATTTCTATCTGGAAATCAACTAAGCTGAAAAAAATGGCTATTACAATATTTTCTTTGGATGTGTTTGGGGGAATGATGGGCGTGGGGGTGCATAGTTGCCCTCCAATCACTTTCGACTACTAAAAAGAGTACAAGCCACTCAAATTTCGAATTGAATGAGCCCTTTTCGAAGTTTCTATGACAAATTCTTCAATACGAAGTGCCTTGCTCTAAAGGAAAAAATAAATAAATGATACATTATGCCAACATCGTTCTTATATGCCCTCAGGGCATAACTTAAAACCCTCTCCCCAAGGGTCGTGGGAGAGTGTCCTCCTCAAAAACATATTTTCTATCTGGAAATCAACTCCGCTGAACAAAATGGCTATCTCAAAATCTTGATTGGTTGTGTTTGGGGGAATGATGGGCGTGGGGGGGGGGGGGGCTAGTAGTTCTCTAATCACTTTCGACTATTAAAAAGGGCACTAGCCACTCCAATTTCCAATCGAATGAGCCCTTTTCAAATTTTCTACGACAACTCCTTCGATACGAAGTGCCCGGGTATGGAGAAAGAAGAAGAAGAAGAAAAAAATAATACATTGTACCCAAATCGTTCTTTATTTAGGCAGCGCTATCGCGCTGCCTATGATTGCTTTTGATGTCTCTCTCCTGCTTTTGCTTTTAGACCCTGAAATATATATATATATATATATATATATATATATATATATATATATATATATATATATATATATATATATATATATATATATATATATATATATATATATATATATACTGATATTTAATCCCTAAAGTCTTAATAGTTTTTTATTTATTAAAGCCCAAAAAGTGAAAACATTTAAGAGTATTTTGTTTTTAGTAAAAATTTAAATTATGTTCTGGTCCCGAAAAGGCATGGGGGTTGTAATCTCCACTCATGACAATTTTTGCTTGTTTTGAGTTTGACTCGGTTATTTATAACAATATTTGCTCATTTTCGGTTTCATCTACTACTGTTACTATTGCAACTAATAAAACACTACTACTCTTACTGCTGCTCCAGCTGCTACCAGTACTACTAAGATGGCGAATAAAGGTGAAATATTAAGGCTAAAGGTATAAAGGTAAAAATTTGAACGACTATTGAGGGGATATTAGAACTGAATCAAAACAGACTAAGTGCATACAGATTGTCAAAAGGGCGTATCTAAGGAAAAGATTAGGGTATTAAGTTGGAACTTTCAGGGAATGCTTCAAGGGGAAGATCAATTGACCAAAAGGCAATATGTACTAATCTTAATGTACTAATAATATACACTTTCAGTAAAGTGTAAATTAGGTTCTGGTCTTCAAAAAAACCTTGGGGGTCTGCCCTACTCATCTTAGAGTCTGCTAGTTTTGAGCTTCACTCAAAATTTTATTTTAATTACTTTTTTGTAATCTCTTCATTGTACTTTAATTTACTTACCATGTCGTGTGTTTCATTAAACACTTTAGTTGTTTTATTAAGGAATCAATCTTTACCTGTATTAAATAAAAAAAACAAGTTTTTTTAACTGAAATTAAGGAGCGACATTAAAAATTAACACCAACAGGAATTATTCCGTATATGAAAGGGGCTGCCCCCTCCTCAATGCCTCGCTCTTTATGCTAAAGTTTTTTATTGTTTTCAAAAATAGAGTTGTGAGAAAGAGTCTAAATTTAGCGCAAAGAGCGAGGCGTTGAGGAGGGGCAGGCCCCTTTCATATACGGAATAATTTTTGTTCGTTTTAAATTTTAATATCGCTCCTTACTTTCAGTTTAAAAAACTTGTTTTTTTTATTTAATTTCTGATCGTTTTTTAGTTAATGCAGCTTTTATTTGCATAAAAATGTTACTTTTCTTTTGCTAAATGGATGTCTTTACAAATTAACTTACGTAACTAACTTCTATATTTGTATATTTTTCTTCTGGCAAAAAAGACAAAGTTGCAGATTTTTGAAGATATGAGCTTGACACCTATGTAATAGGGTTTTCTGATACACCGAATCTGACGGTCTGATTTTCATTAAAATTCTTTCACTTGTAGGGGATGTTTCCCCCCTCTTTAAAAAATAGAGTAAATTTTCTCGGGCTCGTAGCCTTTGATGAGTAATAATAAACTTAATAAAATTTATATATTTAGAATCAGCATTATAAACACATTCTTTTGATACATTTATTGACACCAAAATTCCGTTTTTAAAAGTTTCGATTACTATTGAGCCGTATCGCTTGTTTTTTTATTGTTTTTTTATTACGTATATGTTATTACGTATATGAGGGGGTTCTCCCCATAGTCAATACCACGCTCTTTAAGTTAAAAGTTAAAAAAAATTTTTATTAACAAAACCCAGAATCACCAAGGCAGTTTAAATATAATATAGATATCTTTTGAAATCAATAAAAAAAAACTTTAGCTTAAATAGCTATTTTTTGAATTGGGGGATAACCCCCTCACATACGTTATAATTTCTGTTCGTTTTAAGTTCTAATATTCCTTCTTACATTTCAGTTGAAAAAACTTGTTTTTTTTTATTAAATTTCTGATCGTTTCTTAAATAATGCTTGGAAATCTGGCGCCCCCTTCATAGAAATGTCCCTTACCCCAAAGAAACATCCTCCACGGACATTTTCTCCAGAGTAACACCCTCCTCTAGCCCCCCCCCCTTCAGAAAAAATCCTTCCTGAAAATGGTTGTATACTTCCCAATAACCAATAAATAATGCTGGCAAGTCCGGTGCCCCCTTCTTGGCAATTTCCTTTCCCCCATGAAAACTTCCTTCACGAACAGTTCCTCCAACATAACCCCCGCCCCCCCCATCCCACCCACTACCAGAAAAAAAACCTCCAGAAAACTTCTGTATACTTCTCAATAACCAATACTATATGTTAACATTGGGTAAAGTTCATAACTTTTAGCCCTCCCTCTGGGAACTTTGGGGGATTAAGTCATCCTAAAAGACATATTTATCATATTTTCGACCATGCTGAACAAAATGGCTATCTCAAAATTTTGATCGGGTGAATTTGGGAAAAAAATAAGCGTGGGAGGGGGGCCTAGTTGCCCTCCATTTTTTTTGGTCACTTAAAAGGGCACTAGAACTTCTAGTTTCCGTTCAAATGAGCCCTCCGACGATATTCTAGGACCACTGGTTCGACACGATCACCCCTGGGGAAAAAAAACAAAACAAATAAACATGCATCCGTGATCTTTCTTCTGGCAAAAAATACAAAACTCAATAATATTGCAGATAAGAGCTTGTAAGCCCTGCAGTAGGGTTTTCTGATACGCTGAACCTAATGGTGCGATTTTTATTAAAGTTCTATGGTTTTTAGGGGGTCTTTCCCCCTATTTTTGAAAATCAGCCTAATTTTCTCAGGCGCGTAACTTTTGATGGGTAGCTCTAAACTTGATGAAAGTTATATATTTGAAATCAGCATTGAAATCTGATTCTTTTGATATATCTATTGGTATCAAAAACCCGTTTTCTAGAGTTTCGGTTACCATTGAGCCGGGTCGCTCCTTACTTACAGTTCGTTACCACGAACTGTTTGATTAACGCAAACAAAAAAGCTGCTTGAGAATCAATCCATTATGATACTGGAATTCAAATAATATAATTGATTAGGATACTATTTATATAAAGCTATGAAAATATATAATATAAAAACTTTTAGTGTAGCATAACTTGTTAAGATTTTCGTAATGACAATAACTTCTAGAGTTTATCTAGTTTATCTAGAGTTTATCTAAACTTTTGATGGGTAGCCCTCCTCAACGCCTCGCTCTTTACGCTAAAGTTTTTTTATTGTTTAAAAAAATAGAGTTGTGAGAAAGTCAAACTTTAGCGTAAAGAGCGAGGCGTTGAGGAGGGGACAGCCCCCTTCATAAACAGAATAATTTCTGTTCGTTTTAAGTTTTAACGTCGCTCCTTACTTTCAGTTAAAAAAACTTGTTTTTTTCATTTAATTTTTGAACGTTTTTGAATTAATGCAGGTTTTGATTTTGGCTCACCGTACATGAATAATTAAAACAAAATTGGCATATTATATTTGGTTAAATGGCTTTCTCGAAACTTGTTTAATTTTATTTACGAACGTTTTTATTAGTAATAAATATACGTAACTTAGAATTAACTTACGTAACGAACTTCTATATTCATAAATTTTTAACACGTATATTAGGGGGTTCGCCCCCTAGTCATAACGCTGCTCTTTAAACTATAGTTCGAATTTTTTTTTCCAGTTCTTTAAAAATGACCTCTTAATCACAATCAGTTGATCAGTTGAAAAACTTGTTTTTTTATTTAATTCCTGATCTTTTTCTTTAATAATGCTGGGAAATCCGGCGCCCCCTTCATAGCAATGTCCCTTCCCCCATGAAAACTTCCTTCATGGAAAGATCCTTCCATATAGCCCCCGACCCTCTCCTTCCCCCACCTACCAGAAAAAATATCCTCTGAAAAAGTCTGTATACTTCCCAATAACCAATACTATATGTTAACATTGAGTAAAGTTCATAACTTTCAGCCCTCCCCCTGGGGACTTTGGGGGATCAAGTCATCCTAAAAGACATTTTTATCATATTTTCGACCATGCTAAACAAAATGGCTATCTCAAAATTTTGATCAGGTGACTTTGGGAAAACAATGAGCGTGGGAGGGGGCCTAGTTGCCCTCCATTTTTTCTAGTCAATTAAAAAGGGCAATAGAACTTTTAATTTCCATTCCAATGAGCCCTCCCAAGATAATATAGGACCACTGGGTCTATACGAACACCCCTGGGAAAAAAAAAAAAAAAAAAAAAAAAAAAAACAAACAAACACACAAATAAACACGCATCCGTGATCTTTCTTCTGGCAAAAAATGCAAAATTCCACATTTTTGTAGATAGGAGCTTGAAACCTCTACAGTAGGGTTCTCTGATACGCTGAATATGATGGTGTGATTTTCATTAAGGTTCTATAACTTTTAGGGGGTCTTTCCCCCTTTTTTTGAAAATCAGCTTAATTTTCTCAGGCGCGTAACCTTTGATGGGTAGCTCTAAACTTGATGAAAGTTATATATTTGAAATCAGCATTGAAATCTGATTCTTTTGATATATCTATTGGTATCAAAAACCCGTTTTCTAGAGTTTCGGTTACCATTGAGACGGGTCGCTCCTTACTTACAGTTCGTTACCACGAACTGTTTGATAATATTGTCAACTTCCATTTGGAATGATCGGAATTTTTAATAGAGTAAGTTCCTGTCTATTTAACTTTAGCTTACTTAATTTACTTAAATGTAGATAATCATTGACAATGAAGAATGGATGGGAATTTTGGTGTCTCGATAAAACAGGCCTCTGCTTGAACTTTCAGAAGACTGAGTTATGTTGGCTTGGACTGATGATTTATCTTTTTAAAATAGACAAAATTTGTCTCGGATGATAAATTTTACAGGTGTATTTATTAAAGCTTCTGGAAAACCCGACAGTGTCTGTAAGGACTGAAATAGATGAAACACTTGTGTGGTTTCTTTTTTTTAGCGATAGTCAATGGATGATTTGGGGATAATTTTGGATATATTCGTTGAAGCGTTCAGAAAAGTTGCCGGACATCCCAAAATTCATGAAAATCATAGCAATAGTGAGATGAAAAGGTCCTTAATTGTGTGGCTAAAATTCTCCATAAGCGTTAGCAAGGGCTAAGGAATATTGTCGCTATAAGGGCTTTAGTCTTATAGATATTGATGACCTTTCACTTGCTAAATCAGCTACAGAGAACACAGCTATATCAGGTCACTGTTGTCTTGTGAATTTCAGCACTTTTAGTTTAATATCAAACACTTATAATGATATAGCATTTGATATTCAATTTTTTTATTTAGATATTTAGTATTTAAATAATGGATTTAAATTTTTATATTTAAGTAACTATTAAAGTTTAAATACTATTAAAATTCAAAAATTAGAGATAAATACTTAATTTTAATTTAGTATTTAATAATTTATTTAAATAGTTAGTATTCAATTTTTGAAATCATTGAATAATTAATTTACTCAAAAAATTAATATTAAATATTTTGATTTAAAAACTTTTAATTCTTCTTTTTTTATTCAGAATATCAGCACCTGTTCACTGCAAAAAAAGATAATTGGGGATGGCGCAGCTTTATGTCTTGTAGTGATGTCTGTGATCCGGAAAAAGGCTACATTAAAGATGACTGTATTATCCTAGAGGTGAGGTCATTTTTTACTTTAAAGCTTAATTTTAATATTGAACAAATTTGATAAGTATGTTTCTGCAAGACTTGATCGTAAATCAAGCCTTTGACTTGAGTTGAATTTTACCGCCACCTGATACAAAATGGATATTATTATTCTGTCAAAAAGGGCATATTAAAGATGGCTTTATTATCCAAGAGGCAACGCAATTTACTTTTCTAAAGCTTTACGCGGTAGTAGATTAGTTTACCGAGTAGAAAAATCTAAGTTTTCACCCCAAAAAATCGGAAATAAGATAAAGTATTCATTAAAAAAATCAGTATCACAGGCTCCGAAAGGCCAAGTTCATATTTCAGGGTCTAAAAGCAAAAGCAGGAGAGAGACATCAAAAGCAATCATAGGCAGCGCAATAGCGCTGCCTAAGTAAAGAACGATGTGGGTACAATGTATTATTTATTTCTTCTTCTTCTTCTTTCTCCATACCCGGGCACTTCGTATCGAAGGAGTTGTCGTAAAAACTTCGAAAAGGGCTCATTCAATTGGAAATTGGAGTGGCTAGTGCTCTTTTTAATAGTCGAAAGTGATTAGAGAACTACTACTCCCCCCCGCCCATCATTCCCCCAAACACAACCAATCAAGATTTTGAGATAACCATTTTGTTCAGCGTAGTTGATTTCCAGATAGAAAATATGTTTTTGAGGAGGAGACTCCCCCACGACCCTCGGGGAGAGGGTTTTAAGTTATGCCCTGAGGGCATATAAGAACGATGTTGGCATAATGTATCATTTATTTATTTTTTCCTTTAGAGCAAGGCACTTCGTATCGAAGAATTTGTCATAGAAACTTCGAAAAGGGCTCATTTAATTGGAAATTGGAGTGGCTTGTACTCTTTTTAGTAGTAGAAAGTGATTGGAGGGCAACTATACACCCCCACGCCCATCATTCCCCCAAACACATCCAAAGAAAATATTGTAATAGCCATTTTGTTCAGCTTAGTTGATTTCCAGATAGAAATTATGTTTTTGAGGAGGACACTCTCCCACAGCCTTCAGGGCAAGGGGTGTAAGCTATGCCTTGGGGGCCTATAAGATTTTTATACAAGGAGTTATCGTACAAACTTAAAAAAGGCTCATTCGATTGGAAATTCAAAGGGCTAGTGCCCTTTTTAATAGTCGAAAGTGATTGGAGGGCTACTAGCCCCCCCCCCCCCCCACGCCCATCATTCCCCCAAACACATCCAATCAAAATTTTGAGATAGCCATTTTGTTCAGCTTAGTTAATTTCCAGGGAGAAAATATTTTTTTGAGCAGGACGCTCCTCCAAAACCCTCGGGGCAAGGGTTTTAAGTTATGCCCTGACGGCATATAAGAACAATGTTGGCACAATGTATTATTTATGACTTTTTTTCCTTTAGAGCAGGGCACTTCGTATCGAAAAAGATGTTGTAGAAACTTCGAAAAGGGCTCATTCAATTGGAAATTGGAGTGGCTTGGGCTCTTTTTAATAGTCAAAAGTGGGTGGAACGCAATTAACACCCCTTCCACGCCCAACATTTCCCGAAACATATCCAATCAAAATTTTGAGATAGCCATTTTGTTCAGCGTAGTTGATTCCCAGATTGAAATTATGTTTTGAGGAGGAAATTCCCCCACACCTTCAGGGTGAGGGTTTTAAGTTATGCCCTTGGGGTATCTAAGGTTTTTATAGAAGGCGTTGTCGTAAAAAATTCAAATAAGAATCTTTCGATTGGAAATTCAAAGGGCTAGTGCCTTTTTTAATATTCAAAAGTGATTGGAGGGCAACTAACCCCCTCTTACGCCCACCTTTTTCTCCAAACACTTCCAATCAAAATTTTGGGATAGCCATTTTATTCAACGTAGTTTTAAATTCTGTAAATTAGGTCTTTGAGGATGACAACCCCCTAACAGCCCTTAGGGCAAGGGTTGTAAGTTATGCCCTGGAGACTTAAAAGGTTTTTATAGAACACGTTGTCGTAGAAACTTCAAAAAGGACTCATTCGATTAGAAATTGAAATGGCTAGTGCCCTTTTTAATAGTCAAAAGTAATTGGAAAGCAACTAACCCCTTCCATGCCCACCATTTCTCCAAACACATCGAATCAAAATTCTGAGATAGCTTTTTTGTTCCACGCAGTTTAAAGTTCAGGAAATTATAGTCTAGTGACCTTTTTAATATTCAAAAGTGATTTTGAGGGCAACTATCCCCCCTCTCTTGCCCACCTTTTCCCCAAACACATCAAATCAAAATTTTTAGATAGCCATTTTATTCAGCGTTGATGATTTCCAGATAGAAATTATGTTTTTGAGGAGGAAACTCCCCCACGGCCCTCAGGGCAAGGGTTGTAAGTTATGCCCTGGGGGCATATAAGGTTTTTATAGAACGTGTTGTCGTAGAAACTTCAAAAAGGGCTCATTCGATTGGAAATTGAAAGGGCTAGTGACCTTTTTAATAGTCGAAAGTTATTTGAGGGCAGCTAACCCCCCTCTCACGCCCACCTTGCCTCCAAACACATCCAATCCAAATTTTAGATAGCCATTTTATTCAACGTAGTTGAAAGTTTTGGAAATATGGTCTTTAAAGATGACAACCCATCCCTCCACAAGCCTCAGGGTGAGAGTTGTAAGTTATGCCCTGGTGGCATGTAAAGGGCTCGTGGCATGTAAAGGGTGGCATGTAAAGGGCCCTGGTGGCATGTAAAGGGCTCATCAAAAAGGGCTCGTTCAATTGAAAATTTAGAGGGCTTGTGCCATTTTAATAGTCGAATGTGATTGAAGGCTAACTAACCCCCCTCTCACGCCCACCACTTCATCAAACACATCCAATCAAAATTTTGAGATATCAATTTTGTTCAACATAGTCGAAAGTTCTTGAAATAAGGTCTTTTAGGATGATAACCTCCTCAAAGTCCTAAGTGCAAGGGTTGTAAGTTATGCCCTGGGGGCATATAAGGTTTATATAGAAAGTTGTGTCTCACGCCCACCATTTGCCCAAACACATTCAATCAAAATTTTGAGATAGTAATTTTCTTAAACTTAGTTGAAAATTCTGGAAAATAGGTCTTTGAAGATGACCCCCCCCAGCCCTCAGTGAAAGGGTTGTAAGTTATGCCCTGGGAGCATATAAGGTTTTTTATTTAAAATGTTGTCGTAAAATCTTCAAAAGGGCTCATTCGATTGGAAATTGAAAGGGCTAGTGCCGTTTTAATAGTTGAAAGTGATTGGAGAGTTACTAACGCCTCTCTTATGCCCACCATTTCCCCAAACACATCCAATCAAAATTTTGAGATAGCTATTTTTTTAACATAGTTGAAAGTTCTGGAAATTAGGTCCCTGAGGATGTCAACCCCCTCACAGCCCTCGGGACAAGGGTTGTAGTTTATGCCCTGGGGGTATATAAGGTATTTATAGAAAGTGTTGCCGTAAAAACTCAAAAAGGGCTCATTGAATTGAAAATTGAGAGGGCTAGTGCCCTTTTTGATAGTCGAAATTGAATGGAAGGCTTGATATTTTTATAGTAAAGATGGATGTGGGCACAATCTAATATTATTTTTTTTTTAGACCAGGGCACTTCGTATCGAAGTAGTTGTCTCAGGAACTTTGAAAAGGGCTCAATCGATTGAAAATAAAAAGGGGCAATGCCTTTTTCAATTGTTTAAAGTGATTGGAGGGCAACTAGTCTCCTCCCAAGCCCACCCTCCCATTTGCCCATTGTGTTTTAAATTAAATGTTGCCTTGAGATTAAATCAAAATGCACTGTGTTAACACTAATTCCCGATAAGGTATCTCAGCAGTATCCCAAGAACGACTGAGGGTATTATGTTCAAACTTTCAGGGCTATTTCTGCTCTTAAAATTTAACCAAATCAAAATAGCGTAAGTGTATCTAAGCTGTCAAAGAAAGTAAACAGATTTTTTTGTGAATGGTATCAAGTTTTCTATTTCATGTCAACTAGAGTAAGTATAAAACAAATTAAACACTACTTTTTGTGTCCAGATTTTTAAAAGGGTGTATGTTATTAAGAATTGCTGAAAAATTTTCTCCAGCATTCAAATAGTAGGCCAAACTCTAAGTCTCAAGAAAACGAAAGATTTAAAGAATTATCATCTTTTTCCTAGACAAAACTATGTCAATATAAAACGAACAGAAATTATTTGAAAAAACTTTTTCCACAAAACAAGTTTTTCAAAGAAAAGTAAAGAACTGCACTAAACAAATATGAGGGAAAATGAAATAAAATAATCTACTAAGCGTGAAACTACCACAAATCAGCATCGATAAATAACTGAAACCCAAAACGAACAGAAATTACAATAAATAACCGAGTCAAACTCAAAAGGAGCAGAAAATTACATTTTTAGGAGCAGAAATTAACATTAACAAAAGGAGAAATGCCTTCCCATGGCCAGAACATAATTTGTGCTTTACTGAAAAAATACAAATGAATGTGCGGTGTCAGATTAATATACATATACTGATATTTAGTAATCAAAATGTTAATATTATTTGATTTATAAGTTACAAAAGTAAAAACATTTATAAAAAATTACGCTTACTAATTGTGTAAGTTTCTTTAAATCTGAATATCTATATCTTTGGTACGAAACGGGAGAAGTGTAATGTTTTTTCCTTGATTTCCTGCGAAGGATATTTTAATTTTCTAATGTTGACTTTTAATTTTCTTGGCTTACATAAATTTACTAAGAAAAATTAAATAAAAAACTTAATTTTAGGCTTTAAATTATAATTTTCTAATATAGGCTTTTGATTTAATGTAGGCTTTTAATTTTCTACCGTTTATTCGGATTTCTTATTAAAATTATGCAAGTTATGGCAAGCTCAATCATGTCTAAATAGTTTGGCCACACAAACTTAAAAAATTTTGTAATGGACGAGATTTGGTGATCCTTTATGGTATTAAAGGGCCTTAAAACTACTTGAAGGATACAATTATAGGTTCTGGCATAAACAGTGTTTTTCTTCGTCGGCTCAATTTCTCGTCACCTAATGGAAAAATTGCAGTCAATACTCTGTTAAAAGAATGGTTAAAAGGCTATATTGAGAATGCCCATGTTATCCTAGAGGTCAAGCTTCGCTAGGCTAATTTCCCGTTGCCGTGACGTAAAAAAATCCTAATACAATTATGCTTAAAAAGGGCACAGTTAAAATGTCTTTGTTATTCTAGACCATTGGCTCCCAAACCAAATGCCTAAGTTCCCATATAGGCCTTTCTAAAATTGTGATACCCACCGCTTGTTATCTAAATTCTGGGACCATTGGCTCCCAAACCAAATGCCTAAGTTCCCATATAGGCCTTTCTAAAATTGTGATACCCACCGCTTGTTATCTAAATTCTGGGACTAAAAATTGTACGTGTATTCACCTGTAGGAAGCTTAAAAGGCTTCATGCCTAAAACGTTTTATGCTCATGAAAACTTTATTTGTCTACACCAACTTTTATACAAAGCATGACATCACTGCAATACTATCGTGTATCTTTTTTGCTCATTGAATGTATGTATATGACGCTATTCACATGATTTTTTGTCAAAATTGAGGCTCTAGAGGAGGTTAAATCAAGAAGTCTAAGAGAAAGTAGAAAATAGTTACCTCAAAATGTCGATTGGATGTCCTAAGGGGTAACAAAAGGACCAAAGGGGTATTAAAAACAGTTTTATGACAGGGGCTGGTTCGTCTCCAGTCACTTTCAACTTATAAAAAAAGGAGTAGAACTCTTAATTTCTTATCGAATGACCATCATCTAAAGTTTCTACGACCATGAGGTGGGGGTGAGGATGAAGAGGGGGCAGCCTCCTATCCGGATTAAGTTCTGCTTATTTTGGAGTTTAAGGTTACTCTTTACTTTCATAATAACCGCGAAGACTAGAAATATTCCCAGCAATGAAGAGGGATTAAATATCAATCTGTACCTCCCCCTCCCGCCCATTCCTTAGAACTAATTCTGAATTTACCTGAAGGTTCAATGAGAGCTAGGATGTTTTGGCATTAAAATGCATTCTTTGAGGTATCTGCCCCCTCCTAAATAACAAAACAATCAGAGAGTCTTATTGTAGAGGTTAAAAGATCTCATCTACAAATTTTGGTATTGTGCTTTTTTTTTTTGCCAAAGAATGATCATGGATAAAAACAACAGCAAGTAAAACAACAGGTAATTTACCTAAGACAGTGAAATTTTTGTAGACCCTGAAAATGTTTCGGCTCTATATCCAAGAGTTGCTCTAACTATATAAGTATATACCTTACTAAGTATATAAATTACTAAGTATATAAATTAAATAAAAGTTACGATAAAAGTACATCTTTAAAACTGAAATTGAAAATTAAGACAGTCCCAAGTTTGCTGTTTTTATGATGGAAAAGCAGTGTGGTCTTCGATGTTACTTAAAGATCATAGACACGTTTTTTATTTGGGATCATCGTATCGAACCAAAGGATACAGAAGATCGGAAAAGGGTTTATTCAAACAAAATTAAGAGCCTATGTGCCCTTTCAATTGATTAAACAGCTTGGAGGTTAACTAGTCCGCTCCCCTTGCCCTTTTTTCCCCAAAGACAAATGGATGAAATTCTGAGATAGCCATTTGGCTTTGAAATTTGTGAGATAGCCATTTGGCTTTGAAGCTTTGAAATTTGTCATTTGCTTATAAATAATATTTATTATTGGGAACGTTCTATGATTTTTCACGGGATTGTTTTTTTTTTCAGGAGGGGAATTTCCTTGGGGAGAAATTGCTTGGGGAGAAAATTTCCTTGGGGAGAAATTTTTCTGAGAAGAATTTCCTTGAAATCATCGACATAATTCTTTTTATTTGTCTTATCTCCTCTTTGGATACAAAAATTTACGAGGGAATTGTCTGGGGGAAATGTTCAGCGGGGTTCAAATTGTTCGGTAAGATTTTTCGGTGGAAAATTTTTGGTAATGTCCACAAGGGGACTGCAAGCTGACGCCTGTTCTTATTTTGCAGAAATGTTTCTGGTGCTTATTTTACTGCTTTAATTAACTAAAGTGATTGGCTTCATATTACAGTGATCTATTATTAAGAAGGAATGGTAGGTCTTTTTATAGGGAGGAGGGTCTGAGATGCCAAAAGAAGTACATTTCATTGGCCTAATTTCTTAAGCCTAATGAAGCCTAAGACTTGTTGTCTAATCCTTCATAAGTATGAAAAAAACAACATGTATTGAGCTTCCAGCTGCAGAGGGAGTAGTACCACAGGGTTGTGCATTCGTCAGTGAAAAGTCGCTTAGTCCATAAAAGACAAATGGTTAATGCGGACATTTATCTTAATGATAGATTCAACTCAGTTAATTCGAATAACTTTTCATGAAATTATGCTTAGTTATATGTAATTAACCACCGGTACCATAATGGTGAGTCATTGCGTAGACTGGAGGGAGGGGAGCCAATGTCTGAAAGAGCAAACTTAAATGTTCATCTTGTCTAATTCTCCATGAGCCTTCAGAAAAATGTGGGAAAAGGTATAGGGGGGGGGAAGTTAATGTATCATCTCTCTCCATTTAGACTAAACCTGGGTAAGGTTTACACAAAACGTTTCTTATATTTATTTTACAACTTCATTTAACTAAACTGATTTGCCTCGTATTTCTAAAAAAAATACTCGAAGTGGTGTTTAGGTACACATCAGGTATGTGGAGGGGTGGCACGAGGCAGGTGTCTCAAAGAGTACATTTTAATTCCCAAAGGTTCGTCCCTCAAGTCGTCTTTTTGTCTAGGCATGGCAGGCTTGCATGTGTTGTTTATCTTCTAACCGGAGACAGTGTGAGCCTCTTCTTGATGTCATAGCATAGCCATAGGTTCGATACAACCACCTTGGGAAAAATACGAATTCTTCCTTAAATTTGTGACATTTAAATCGTTTTTTTAGCCATAAATTTCAATATGCCAGTTTTAAGAAATTAACTATGTAGCCAATTTCGAAGCCAGGTGCCGGCAACAATGTAGCAAATTTTAAGGCCAGGCCCCGGTACTCGGCATGTGGCAGGCTTGTATATATTGATTCACGTTGTAAGTTGTAACCTCCAAATGAGTCACCTCTGTTAGCTACTCTTTCCTCGGAAAAACGGAGGGTTCCCCAGGGATACATAAAACGTTGAAGGGTCCAAATGCATTGTAATCAACAGTTGCGTCGTTTATGACATCTTTGTAGGTTTGTACTGGGTTTTACGCCATATTTTGTTTGGGTCGAAGATTGTGATGGTTTTGTTCTTCCAACGTAATATTTTCATCTTCACTTTCATTTTTGACTCATTCTGATACTTGCTTTCTCACTATAGCTTGTAGTTCTTGCTGCTGCTAATCTCTAACCACATATTTCTCGGTTCTTCACTTTCATTTCTAATTCGGTCTATTACTCGGTATGTTTTTTTATTCGTATGTTTTGTAACATCGTAACTGCATATTATTTTAATTCTTCACTGAGGTTTTTGACTTGTTTTAATTCTCGCTGCCGGTTATCTTCGAACCAAATGTTTCTTTGTTATATATATATATATATATATGTATATATATATATATATATATATATATATATATATATATATATATATATATATATATATATATATATATATATATATATATATATATATATATATATATATATATATAAACGATGCGATTACTCCTTAGAAGAGGGAAGGGTGGAAATGATGTAATTTATTCTCTTGCAATGTACTAATAAAAATGACGTCAATCACATGATTTTTCTTGTCGATCATGTGTTTCTTGCGTAATTTTTCTTACATCATAAACACTAATTACGATACAACCGCTACCGAGGCAAACATGACATATGTATGCTCATATACATGACACTAACCACGGTCTTTTTTGCAAAATTAAGGCTCATAAAGAATTCTCTGGAACTTTCGACCTATATAGATCGTTTTTAGGCCAGAAAATCGAAAGATGCCAATTTTTCCGAAAAAGTATGGAGACGTTTTCGAGAAAAAATACATACATAAATAAATAAATATATACTTTTTAACTTTAACAAAATTTAAAACATTTGTTGGGTTTGCTTCATCCACAAAGTATTAAGCAAAGTATAAGGAAATTTGCTGGGCTTACGCCTAATCTTAACAACTTTGTAAATTATGAAATACACACGATTAATTGGAGCATTGACAATTTTTTGCAATAGTCGGAAATTGTATGACCGGATATAGAAAGAAACATTCAGTGGGAATAACTAAAAGATTGAGTCTGATGTGAATCTAGATAATTTTTGTTTGTTGTATTTTGAACTTATGTCTTATGTGTCCAATAGAAAAACAAGGTCAAAATATCGCTTCCCAGAGTCACATAGGATATTCGGTAAATTAAATATACAGTCGGTAGGTACGGCCATCAATTTTTGAAGCGATTAAACTGACGTACAAAGTAATTTTGTTAACAATAAAGAAGTTAACTATTCAGACACAGTCATGACACTGTGCTTTTATGGAGATACACCCCCATACCAGTCATCTCGGGTTAGAGTAGAAATCGCTAAGGAATATGTTCGTATTTTCGTAAATCCGACCCATCTGGTTCGCTAAGGAATCGCAGAAATCGCTAAGGAATACGGCACAGTTCTGAGAAAAACAATAAACGTAGGCTTAGTACCTACTCTTACAGAAAATGTTTTTATAGGAGGGGAGTTGGAAATCTCCAATCCCTAGAAGCGATTTCTATAATAGTTGGGGATATGGAATTTGCCAGACCAACTTGTATAGAAAATGAGATGTGTAATTTTTTTTCTTTTCCACTTTTATTTTTCTAACATTACGGGTTATTCTTAGTTAATTACTTTCTGTATAAATTGGAAGGAGGGACTAATTGTTCCTAGTAGAGGATATGTTTTTAATGAGAAGAGAAATGTTTACAGGTCCATTTGGTAGCCGAAGCTCCTCAGTTTGGTGTCAGTTTGGATTCAAAGGAGCATACTGGCTATGCAGGTTTGAAAAATTAAAATGCCATCTGTTATATGAGTTGTTTTTTGCAAACACTCTATTTCACAAATCAACAAAAAAAGGTAAGTGAGGACAAGAACAAGATTTTTATTAGAGCTCTTTCTCGTTATGGCGATTTTTTTTGAGCAGTTTGAAGTTTCCGCGTTTTTTTATTTTAAGTTTTATTATTCTTTTCCAGATATATATTTTTAGTGTTTTTTCTTTATGGTTGTTTATATTGTTCTTTCAGTTGTTTTTAAATTTTTTTTTCGAGTTAAAAATTAAGGGAAGCATCAATGCGTGGACGCTAATAAACTATATTACACATTTTCTACATACAGAGTTGCCACTGCTTCTACTCTCAAACACAACATCACTCCTCTCTTATAATAAAACGTATTACCTTCCTACTCCATTCCCTAAGGAAAACCCCTCCACCATTCCTGCACCTGAAACAAACAAAAATCTCAACGTTATATTTTTTACAGTCATCTTTATTATTATTATTATTATTTATTTATAACCCATCATACAGACAACAAAAAGATGGAGTACAGCAAAGACAAAAGAAAGAAAAATACACTTGAATAAAGGTAAATGCACCAACTACATAATAGCAATAACTTCTACTAATGACAGTGCATAGCATAAACTATTGCTGGAGATTTGCATGCCACTGGTGACTAATAATTTTCCTGTTAAACTGTTGTATTTTGTTTTTCAATTGTAAGCGTGGTATCAGCTATTTTGTATTTTCTGATCAGGTAAGTGTGGCGTGTACAGGGTGAAAACCTTAGTGAAAACCAGGGTGAAAACCTTAAATACATTGCGTATTTAAAGAATATCAACCGTAATTTGTGCTTCGTAGTTTGCGGGAAAGTTCGCCAGAAGGGGCTAAGGTACAAAAAGTGAGGGAGGACCAGTGCTTTGTAGAGTCTTGCTAGGATCATTCGGTTAAAGCTGAATTTCTTTGCTACCATTTTGCTATATGCAAAGCTCGTTCGTTTTTCGAGATGCTTAATGAGTAGTGCTCTTGTGTGCTTTAGTATCTGGCCAATGGGTAACCCAAAATATGTAATATGGTCAGCTGGTGCTATGTTAGTGTTTCCGAGCGTGATGAATTCGGGCTTTAGCGTGTCAGGCCAGTTGAACAATAGCACTTTCGACTTCGAATCGTTGAATTCAAGACCAATAGCTGCATACTCTCATTCAAAAATTAAAAAATTTTCTTCAATTCTTCCAAGCTCACGGGCAATGTTTAATAAGTCATCAGCAAAGCAAACTAGGGAAAGATCTATACTTTTAGAAATGCAAGATTTTAGATAATTTTCTTGTGCAGGAATCACGCTATTATTGAAAGCTGGAGCAGAAGTAGGTGCGCCTTGACGAGCACCCTTCTTTACTGGGATTCTAACAGAATCTGTTTGCTTCTCATACTTGAACTTGATTTCGGCCTCGAGGTATTCATACATATCTCTCAGGGGTAGGAGTGTGTCATATTGGACACCGCGCTTTGCCATTTCAAGTACAATCTGTTCGTGTATTAATGAGTCAAAAGCTCGTCGTATATCATGCATGCCAAGAGCGACAGATTTGCCAAAATTTTCGTCATCTTATAGTACTGAAACTAGCGCACTTAAGGCATGTCCACATCCAAGCCCAGGCTGGAAACCGAACTGGAAAGGCGGTGTGTAGCATTTCATATTAATTTCCTCAATAATCAAAAGTTCGAATATCTAACAAAAAGTGGTAGATACTGTTAAAGGTCGAAATGAGGTGCATTCCCCAGGAGTCGTTCCATTTTTTGGTACCGGTGTAAGACTTCCGACGCAGAACGTACTAGGAACAATACCTAGTGAAAAAATCATCTGTAATAAGTGGGTTAAATGTTCAATAAGCAGAAACGGCGGGTTTTATAAGTGGACTGCAGGAATTTTTTCAATAATTTGCGAACACTTTTTTTTAAGATGACGGAGGGCGTTCCAAATGTCAGAAACTGATACAACACGATCGGTGCGACTTGCATGTAATAGTTAGGTATCGAGATAATATTTGAATTTTGTGCTTTTTCTGGGCACGGGGGTGAAAACTCTTGCTCATAGTGTGCTTTCCATGACTCTAAGGGGATTGACGAGGCATCAGTGGCTGTTTTTTTTTTATCTTGCATGGACCTCCAAATATTATTGGGGTTTCGCAGAGCAATCTCCAATGACTTACAAATAATTTCTGCGCGATGGTTAGCTAGCTCTTTCGCAAGTTTACGTTTGGTGCGAAACCGGTTTTATTCACTATTCCGGTTCGTGGACATCCACAATCTTTCCATATAGAGAGCCAGAATTTAGCCTTATCGCACGCATCAACTAAAGCCGCATTTTCTGACCACCCCTTTACTTGTGTTCCTGTTTTGATTTTTGTTTTGGCACTACCGCATTCTCAGCTAAACGAAGTGCATGTGACAACTGAGCAGTGTACGTGTTAAGCTGAATTCGCGCTTCGTTTTCGCGACTAGGAGTGGATTGTATTAGCAGATTGTATGGAAATTTCATTTTTGATATAATGCTATCATATACGGGATTGTAAAGGAAGGGATCCTTTTTATTCCAATCCGTAAGCTCCATCCATTTCTGCGATCTTACTTTTTGACTAGTTTGGCGAGTGCTTGAAGAAGGAGGTGCTATATTCAATTCTATTGGCAAGTGGTCCAAGAAAAGGGAGTATCAAAGACGCGCACTTGAGAAGGTGAAAGCTGTTTTGGACAAATCAGATGGTCAAGATCAGATTTGGAACCTGTGCTATGTATATATGTGAATTTTTTGATTTGCCTGACACAATAAACGAGTCATCAAGTAAATCGTAAACCATATTTTCCAGAACACTAGATTCAATACTATCAATCTCGTTAACATTACTCAATGAGCTTATAAAATCACCTAAAATAGTTGTAGGGAGTTTCCTACGCTTAGCTAGGAGAAGGCACTCTGATAGTTTAGCTATACTTCTTGCAAAAAGCGAACCTGAATGGTCAACCCCGTAATCTGTCAGCAGATACACGTTAACTACTACTAAATTACCACCTAATTCCACTGCAAGGATATTTTGCGTTGAGAATAAAATCTTTGACTCAATATCTCTTCCAACATAAGTTACAAGTCCACCAGAGGGTCGACAAGGGGCCTGTTTAAGCTCAGCAAGAACAAAAATGTCTAACTGATTCACAGACAATGGAAGGGCAAAGTGTTCTTGAACACTTATAATATGGCTGGTTTTCAGCATTTCAGCTATTATTAAAGATTGGTCAGCAAAGTTGCCGTTTATGATCCAACACAAGGTTCATGAAATTCGAGAAACACCAGATTTCATATCAGACTTCGTAGACTTGTCTGTAGGACGGCGTACGCTATAGCATGTGTGTCCGCTTGAGTTGCAGCTCGTGCAGAAGGCTGGCTGATTGCACTTGTTTAGGCGATCGGAAGTGTGATCAGTTGATCCACACTTCGAACACTGGTTGATTTGTGCATTCGGCTGCAAGATGACCAACTAAATGACACTTATAACACTGTTTTGGCAGAAATACAAAATGCTGTGCTGGTATTTTCTCGTAGTGAATTTTCACAGAATTACGAAGAAAAAACTCGAGCTCGGTTCGCCATTCGAAATATACTTTGAAGACACGTGAAATACCACGTTGCTGTATTTTTACGGCATTTGGGATGAACGGTTTAAGTGACTGTTCATCTAAGTCCTTCGGAACTCGTTTCAGGACACCAATGTGGCTCGGCGAGCGGACAGATGCCGTAACACCCTGACTGTTATTCTTCAACGAAGCGACAACTACATATGTTGTTTTCTTTGATTTTAAAACTAATTTCCAATAATTTTTTCATTTGCGAAGCTCATTTATATCATCAACACTGGGATATAATGTGTCAATACACTCCTTTCGGGCAGTAGGAGGGTTCAAACTATCCGGCATATTCTAAAGACCAACGGCATAGCTAGGTCTTTGAGTAGGCTCGGCGGTCGGTTTGCGAGGCACCCACGGGATCGGCTTATTTTGTGCTATGTGATAAAGTCCATCAAATTTTCGCTTAATTTCTGTTAAGTGACAGATAGCCGTAGCAGATGTGCTTTAATCCACTGCAGGAACGGAGCAAGGTGAAAATATGGCAAACGTTGGAATTAGACTTTTGTCACGATTAGCCGTTTGAGCGAACCACTTGCAAATGTTTATAACATTTTCTTCCTCCTTCTTACAATGCCTGATTAGGCGAGTTTCGATTTTTAACTCCTGGTGGAGTAAAGTCCTTGCGTCAATAATATCATCAAACGAGAAGAAACTCACGGCTTTTGCAATAATCACTTCTGCTTTTTTCCCTGTTCTCATTGAGTGTAAAATGTAGTTCAGCACAGGATTGATAATAATTTTTCCACCGTGACCTGTATCACCTTTTTCGCCCATAATGAACTAAATAACAAAAGTGTCTGGGGTGTCTTCACTCAAAACCAGCTAGTGTCTTCACTCAAAAACAGCCAAAGTCTACTGAATCACACAATACTAGGAACAAGGGATGTGTCGGGACCCGTTCACCAATTCCCCGCAATTTAAGGGTAACTAACTACCGGTAGGTACATACGGCGCTTGCGGCAGGAGCCCTTCCCTCTTCTGCTTATTGCCTAATATATGTTATCAGTATTTTATTCCGGAAACTACTTTTGAATTTTGGCTTATTTTCGGACAGTACAGTAGATGGCAACACTGCACTGTAAAATTCGGGCGCACTTTCCACAGCGCAACGATTAAGCTCAAGCAACGCAGCTAGATTTCGGTCATATCCTCTAAGCTATTTAATTTTTTTGTTCTGAGTCACTATATTTATTAAGTCACTAAATCCCAAGGGAGTTTAATTTCAAGCAGCAAATATGTCAATAGCAATTAAATAAAATAATCCGATTGTAATGTCTCTAGGGAATCGCACACGTGGAAACCTTACTTTATTTAGAAGTTAATATCCAGAAACAAGGTGTAGGTGTTTACACAACGAACTCTCAATCAAGACATTCAAGACTCTCAATCAAGATCCTTTTAATTGTAACCTTAGTTCATTTTAATTATTCTTTTTTGAGCTAGTTGCTTGTAATATTTAATGTATAATTTTAATTACATTGAAATATTATTATAAAATTATCTTGGATTTTAATTAATTCAAATTATAACTTCAATTTTTAATTATTGAGTTATTTTAACTTGATTAGTTTTTTTTCTTTATTTTTCTCATTTCTTCTATTAAATGAGTATGTGTAACAAATGTGAAACTGAGTAAAAACAAAAATTGCAGTATGATAACTAGCCTCTGTAAATTAACTAGATGGGTCTGAGCTCACAAACTAAAATTATTTATAACACAGGTACGAAATATGAAGATTGTGAAGTGTGTGAATTACGAATGTTAATTGTTTTGGGCTGCCAGGTGTCGAATTTTAGCATCTGAAGTTAATCTTTACTTTTTCTAAAACAGGTAGGACTAGACCCTTTGAAGCAATTAGATAAAAAAAAACAAGTCTTTTCAACTGAAAGTAAGGAACAATATTAAAACAAACAGAAATTGTTACGTATATGAGGAGAGTTTTACCCTTCTCAACATCTCGCTCTTTGTGCTAAAGTTTCTTTGTACTTTTAAAAAAGCTTCTCATTGTTCTAATTAAACGAATCTTGTGTTTCAGGAGTTGTTCTTAAAGAATTGGGACAAAATACAAACTTAAGCGTACAGAGCAAGGTGTTGAGGACGGTGCTACCTCCCGCATATACGTAATGATTTCTGTTCGTTTTAAGTTTTAATGTTGTTCCTTACTTTCAGTTGAATTTGTTTTTATAGTTTAATTTTCGATTGCTTTTTAAATAATGCCAGGAAATTGGGCTCCACATAGTATCCTTCTATTAGGTTAAAATTCACATCAACATTTCCTTAAATTTCGAATTCACTATTTTCAACCTTGGTAGTACTCGCTATAAAAGCATTAGTTGTTGTTGGGTACGCTCTTTTGACAACCCGTATGCCATGACTTGTTTTAATTTAGTTCAACACTCCCCTTAAATTTTTTTTTAAAGGTTTACCTAAATGCCAGTCGTCTTTTTGGACACAAAAAGTCAAACATGCCCATCTTTCTCATTAACAAATATTATATATAAGCGACGGGCGAATTGCATAACTTATATAAATTGCCCCGACGGATAGGGGGGGGGGGTGACATCCCCAAAGACCTATTCACTGGACCTTTCAACTATGCTAAACAAAATGCCTTCTCAAAATTTTGATTGGATGTGTTTTGGAAATTAATGGGCCTAAGAAGGGGGTTGGTTGCCCTCCAATCACTTTTTACTCCAATCACTAGAAATTTCAATTTTTGATTGAATCAACTCCTTCCAAAGTCTCTACGACAGCTTTTTCTATACGAAGTGCGTTGGTGAAAAAAGAATACATTGTGCCCAAATCGCCCCTTACCTAGGCAGCGCTATTGCATGGCCTATGATTTACATTGACGAAGCACTTCCCTTGAAGATATGTTGTTTTTTATGTCTCCTTTCAACTTTCCTGCGTGTCTCATTCTTTTGAGAAATTTCACTCTATATTTAATCTCAAGAACACTTAAATGCTCAAAATGTCATATCTCAGAATCGTCTATGCGTGTTTTTGTTGATCCTTTTTTTGGGTATTCCTTTAGATTCTTCTATTCGTCCTAAACGCCATAGTTGTTATAATGTATTTTTCCCAGGTCTGGCTAAGCCCTCAAAATCTTAAGTCAAATAAGATGGTATTTAATTTCATGGGTAGTTGCGGTATTTAGATAGGCTATTTTGTAGAACAAATAGCCCGTAACTTCAGAAACGCGTGTTAGAATCACTGCCACCTGTATTGGAACTGGAGGAGGGGAAAGTGTAAACCCTCCAATAATCCTGTAGAAAATTACCATCATTGTTAGAGGTCACAAAAGGGCGGCAGAATAATGTTGAAGCTACTCCTTTAAACTCTGAGTAAAACAACCTAAATAAGTCACAGCCTGTATGGTTAAGTTATTGTAACCTATCAATTGCACTCTCCTGGGAAAAAACCTCTCTAGGAATCCCTCTTGGCCGTGTCTTTTTGTGCGTCAATCTTGGTTCTTTCTCCTTTTTTTTGGGGGGGGGGGGGTACCCCTACTGCATAAACAAAAAATAACGTCCTTTTTTGAAAAAGCTGGCCTGATCTTTAGAGTCATGTCTCCAAATACCTTCCCTCGTAGAAGATACCTCAATAGTATTGAAATTACTTCTTATTGCCGAGATTGGTCAACTTTCCAAAACCTATAACCTAGTCGAGAGTGACAAGTACTAGTGGCAAACAGGGAGCAAAGTTTTTGGTAAAAGTGTATTTTTGGAAGCACAGCCATTATTAACGTAAGTTAACTCTTTACTAGGTTCTAGCTAAGAAAAAGTAAAAGTTTTTTCTTTGTACAATATATGCTAATCATGGTTGGAGAATAGTTCTCCAAGCCCAGTTGGCATAACATAATACTAAGATTGTTTATGCAACCGGTTGTCAAATTCCTTCGGAATCTATGGTAACAGTTTGGCGAAAAGAGCGCAAACGAATCCATGCAAGGCGCACTGGATACAAGGGTACAGGTAGAGTTTAAGTTTGGAGGAGTGATTTAAAGAATGTGTCGACAAAATCGGCCCGTAAGCTGACAAATGCAGACACACAAGCTTAATTTCCAAGGTGGATTTTCCATGGTATTGACACGTGGCGGCCACACCTTGGAACTCCCCCTTCCCCCCTTACAACACTACCTCTCTACCTCAGCTGCGCTCCTGACTGGACATCTTGGTTTTAACCCGTTGAACCTTGGATCTTTCACCCACGCAAGTGATCATTCATTTAACAAAAATGTATTATTTATTGTTCTTTTTAGTTGTTTTGGAAGAGGATATACGTTCTTGAAGTCACCATATATTTAGATCACTGCTGCACCGGGTGTGTACTGACAATAAAAATATTTCGACTTTATTTGACTCACTTCACCTCTGCCGCTCTCTCAACCATGGTCAGACTTAGCTGGTGGCTCCGTCCCCAAGGACTAGACAAGCAAAAATTACTTGAGGAAATGTTATGCCCTCTTCTGGACAAGCTACAGAAAAAAAAAATATCGGCCGATGACCGATAATCTCTTCCCGATATCCGATAATGACACTGACCCTCATATCAGCCCGATTATATACGTCGGCCAATTTATCGGACGGGCCCTAATTTTGAGTAAATATAATTTCAATTGTATTTTTTGGATAGTTCCAATTTTACAGTTACAAAACTCGCAAATAAGACACGGGTAATAGTTTGAAAATCCGGTTGGCGCCATTAAAACTCAGTAGCTAATTGATACAATTTAAATGACAATTGGGTTTCGAGCGGTAACTGCGTTATAAAATTTATAAAGTGTCTCACGCGCAATTTAAGCAATGCATAGACTGTCATTTTTTTTCAGAAAAAAGATAAACTAATTAATTGAAACTGTTCATTTTTCAGGATCCAGAATTGGCTTGAATTGGCTCGTATTATAGTGATGTCATGTTCGAACAGGGTGAAGATGTGTCAAAGTAAATTCAAATGTAGCTAACTTGAACTTTTTTTCTTTGTAGTTCTATTATTATTTTCTTTATTTATGGGGAAATCTTGACATAATACTTTTCGATGTCTTCTTTGAAAAAAAAAACCTTTTAAATGGTGGTCTGTTTTTAATTTAAGGATATTCCTCGTTTGATAAAACATTTTTTTCATCCAACGATTTTTATTTAATGTTCTAGATTATTCACTCAGAACATAGATATTAATTTTACATTCACCAAAACAGGCTATTCATAATAGGGTAATAGGGTTGGGAGTGGAAAAAATAACATTGTCCAAAATCACCAAAAAAGTGAAACTGAGAAATAAAAGGATCGATATAACTCTCTGAAAACAGCTACTGCATCCTGTTTTCGGTAGACTTAATAAAAGGATTCACATTCACTTTTCCGCATTCTTTTTTCAAGACTGTTGGAACAGTAAAGAATAAATTAAAAATCGGAAAAAAGTAGCATTATCTTCACATAAAATTTAGCATTCGAACGAAATATCCTCTAAAATATGTAACTAAAAATATGGAAGAAAATAGAAAAAAAAATAATAAACATAACAAAATGCAAATTAAGAAACCAAACAAATTTACTTTTGTTAAAAAAAATGTCGGTTAAACTCATAGATCATCTACTGTTAAACTGAATAGAATATACAGTCTTCAGAATATGTAGGCACATGTTTTAGTCTTGGAGTTAGATATTAACCTACTATAATAGTCAAGCGAAAAAGCTCTTTTTTAGTTTATATGAATGGAATCTAACCACAGAATTTGAATTTAGCCAACTCTTTCAGTCGTAAAAACTGTAGCCTAAATTTCTATATACTGTGGAATACGAATAAATCAGATACCTTTTTTGTAATCCTTTTTTGAAACCTTTTTTGTAATCTCTTACTAGGTGGCTTCTACAGCTGCAACCCTAATTTCCCCAAAGTACTTTGATGAAACCTAAATTGGGCAGTATTAGTTTAGTGGTACCACCTGTTAAAATCATGTAGTTAAGTTTGTGTAAGATCTTTTTTATAATGCAAAATGGATCACTTGTAATAAATGCAAAATCGTGTATTAACATTTAAAGTTTTATTTTATTTTATATATTATTATTTAAAGTTTTATTTTATTTCTGTCTCCTAATTTGATTTTTTCTATTTTTTTCATGTCCATTTGTGTTCGCTGTGCTATCCACAGTGATGGGCGACACGCTACATACAAATGATTTATAAATAACTGGGGTTTTTGTCAACAATTGATGCATACAAGGGAATTGGTTACTTCCTGATAAAGTTATTTCCTTGTTACTATTAAAATGGTTTTCCACCCGTATGAGACTGTTCATATCAAATGTTAGGTTAGGATGCTCTCACCTAGTTGGGGCTTGCTACTTGACTGTAGTAATTTTTTTTCTAATGTGTCTTTTTTTACGTCCACTGTTGTTTGTTGTGCCATCTACATTCTTCATTGGTGGCACCCTATCTTAAAGTGACTTACAAATGACTGTATTCGAAATTTTCAAATTAATAATAAAAGATTTATCAATGACGAATCTTAAATTGTTGTTAGGCTTAAGACGCACTTATGGCTTATGTGTAACTTATGCTGTACTGCTTAAAATGTTCTTTTATGTGATTTATTGCTCACTAAAACTTTGCTGCCAATGCACCTCATGCCTTATGAAGCTTTAAATGGTTATTACCAGATATGCGTAGTTTTGTTAAGAATTAAAATACATAATTTTATAAAACACTTGATTATTGAGACAATAAAATCTGTGATCGAAGCAACTGAGACATATGAATTATAAAATAAAGCAAAGAAGATTGGTGAAAACATGAGAAGACTCGGTCACCGGTCTACCTACCACCTGGTACCTATCCCGAACCTGAAGAGAAACGGCATTTGCTGCTTTCAGAACAAAACAAAAAACTCGGGGAAAATTGAAAAATAGCACTTGATCATTGGTGCAGTTTTTTCTTGTTTCTTTTGCTATTAAAGAAAATTTCAACGTGTTCTCATTCCAGCAACAACTAGTTTTTTTCTTCAGAATCCTTGCAGTAGGTTAACTTTATTTCGAATTCAATATTTTGCTGAAATGGTGCCATGATGATATGCAGTATACTGCGGACTAGGCGCAATAATATGACAGCTCTTGCAGGTAATAAGGGTTTACAGGACACCTGATCTGCATGACTAATGCCAAGTCGGGTTATGTTTACTCTTTGAAAATCAAAATGCTTAAATATATAAAACAATTGATAATTGAGATAATAAAACCTATGATCGAGGCAACTGAGAAGTATAAATTAAAAAAATAAAGCGAAGAAAAAGAAGATTGGTCAAAACTAGAAGAAACTTGGTCGCCGATCTCCTGCCACCGAACAGGTGCGTTCTCTAAGAGACACGACTTTTGGTGTTCGCAGCACAAAAATAAGAAACAGGAGAAAAATTAAAAAAAATAGCACTTGATCATTTGCAGTTTTGTCTTGTTGCTTTTGCTATTAAAATAGGTCTCAACGCCTTCTTATTGCAGCAACCGCTAGTTTTCAGCTCAGAATCCTTGTAGTAGGCTAACTTTATTTCGTATTCATTATTTCGCTGAAACGGTGCCATGATGATATGCAGTGTACTGCGGACTAGGCGCAATAATACGGCACCTCTTGCAGGTAATGAAGGTTTTATCGGACACATGCTCTGTATGACTAATGCCATGCAAGCGAGCTTCGTCACCAAATCGGGAAGACCGGGGGAGTATTCAGTGAAGTTTATGACCGTTGCCCCTGATCCTTCCCCTTCGTTTCTTTTTTCATATTTCTTTTTTAACAGTATAATGTAAGCATCTTATATTATATTACTATAAGCACATTATTATACCTTAAGACAAAAATTGTTTTTATCTTAAGGGTTCTACCTTAGGGATCTCGGGGCGAAAATTGTTTTTGTATTAATTTCGTTGGTACCTTAGCTCTAATGGTGCAACGCCACTAACAATGGTGCAATCACAACACTACCTACACTACTAGTACTACATTAGACATAAGGAATTAAATACCGTTTCTGAGTAGAGCACAAAAGCGACGACAATGGCAATAATTGCTGCAATTATCAATCCGTCTTGGACTGAAAGGCCAAATGTCAGTGGTGTTGAAAGAAACAAAGTTGTAAGAATAGATAAAACCGAATTAATCTTTTCAATTTCTTACGGATAGTAGAAAACAAGTTACTTTAGTTTTTGGCTTGGAGTAATCTCACAAAATTTATTTCAAAATAAATATAAATAATCAAAATAAATTTAGTGAATAAGTTCTGATTAAAGTGTACAGAGAAATAAAGGTTGCCTAAGTTAAAGGTTATTTCAAATCTGACAATGTAGAAGATGCGTGGAGTCATTTTGGGAAACTAGTTTGTGCAGTAACAGATTTTTTCTTTGGGAGGAAAGGTGGAAACGTGGCTCAAATATTTGTCAAATAAATGGAAACGCTTTAAGCCTGGTAGAAAAGAAGAAGGGTTTGTACAAGAATTGATTCACTAGATTAGGACAAAAGGAAAGCGAAGGAAGTCATTAAATTATGAGTTTTTAATAAGTATACAAAATCGTTACTGAGTTGTAACAGCTTCCTAGTTATCACAAAAATCGTTTTGATTATAACAGGAAATATCCCTTTAATGTGCTTATTGGCAAAGAACGGGAACAGAAGCCGAGAACAAGAGCTCAATAAACAGTCGGGAGACAGGAGCCTGCTGTCAGGACAAGAACTGCTCATAGAAATCCTTCTATAACAAGCAAAAATAATGAAAAAAATTATTCGCATCATTTAAGAACCCTCAGTCATACACGTAAACAGCACAAGAAAAGTTTGTATTGAGTGGCAAACTTTTAACGGATAATTAAAAATTCTCAAGACATTGTTTTGTAAACATTGACGTTGAAAAAAAAAATATGGGACTGAGGGAAACGAATCCCATATCGAATTTAGGTTAAACCTTAAATTGATACAAGGAACGAATAAAATCTAAAAATGTGAGTTTTTACCAAATAGATGGAGTGGACAACGTTAAAACGTAAAAATTAAAACAAAAATTTACAAGGGGAGATGTTTCCCAAATCCTTTCATGCTTCAATCTTTCAAACAGTTCGTGGTAACGAACTGTAAGTAAGGAGCGACCCGGCTCAATGGTAACCAAAACTTTAGAAAACGTAATTTTGATACCAATACATACATACAAAGAATCAGATTTTAATTCTGATTTCAAATATAGAAGTTTTATCAAGTTTAATATTAACCATCAAAAGTTTAGCGCCTGAGAAAATTTGGCTGATTTTCGAAAAAAGGGGGAAAGACCCCCTAAAATTTATAGAACCTTAATGAAATTCACACCATCATATTCAGCGTGTCAGAGAACCCTACTATATAAGTTGCAAGCTCCTATGTGCAAAAATGTGGAATTTTGCATTTTTTGCCAGAAGAAAGATCACGGATGCGTGTTTATTTTTTTTTTTTCCAGGGGTAATGGTAATGACCAAGTGGCCTTAGTATATCTTAGGAGGGCTCATTGAAACGGAAATTAAAAGTTTTAATTCCCTTTTTGAGTGACCAAAAAAATTGTAGGGCAACTAGGCCCCCTCCCACGCTCATTTTTTTCTCAAAGTCACCCAATTAAAATTTTGAGATAGCCACTTTGTTCAGCATAGTCGAAAATTTAATAAATATGTCTTTTATAATGACTTAATCCCCCACAGTTCCCAGGGGAATGGCTGTAACTTAGGAACTTTGCCCATTGCTTACATATTATATTGGTTGTCGGGAAGTATACAGATATTTTCAGGAAGAATTTTTGTCTGGTGGGGGGGGGCTGGAGGAGGGGGTTACTCGGGAGAATCTTTCCGTGGAGGATGTTTCTTTGGGGCAAGGGATATTTCTATGAAGGGGGCGCCAGATTTCCAAGCATTATTTAAAAAACGATCAGAAATTAAATAAAAAAAAACCAGTTTTTTCAACTGAAAGTAAGAAGCAACATTAGAACTTAAAATGAACATCAATTATTACGTATATGAGGGGTTCTCCCCCAAGTCAATACCTCGCTCTTTACGCTGCAGTTTTCTTTAGTGCTTTCAAAAGAGCTATCTATTCTAATTAAACGGCCTTTGTGATTCAGGGGTTTGTGAATTAAATTTTTTTTAACTTTTAACTTAAAGAGCGTGGTATTGACTAAGGGTAGAACCCAATCCTATACGTAATAAAATATACTTAATAAAAAAAAAACAATAAAAAAAAACAAGCGATACGGCTCAATAGTAATCGAAACTTTTAAAAACGGAACTTTGATGTCAATAAATGCATCAAAAGAATGGGCTTATAATGTTGATTTTAAATGTCTAAATTTTATTAAGTTTAGTATTACTCATCAAAGGTTACGAGCCTGAGAAAATTTACTTGATTTTTTAAAGAGGGGGGAAACATCCCCTAAAAGTGAAAAAATTTCAATGAAAATCACACTGTCAGATTCAGCGTATCAGAAAACCCTATAACATAGGTTTCAAGCTCATATCTGCAAAAATCTGCAACTTTGTATTTTTTGCCAGAAGAAAAATATACGAATATAGAAGTTCGTTACGTAAGTTAATTTGTAAATTACGTCAGAACCAAATTTAGAGACAGCCATTTAGCAAAAGAAAAGTAAATTTTTTATGCAAATTTTGTTTACTTATTCAATGCCGGCGAGCCAAAATAAAAACTGCATTAACTAAAAAACGATCAGAAATTAAATAAAAAAAACAAGTTTTTAAAACTGAAAGTAAGGAGCGACATTAAAACTTAAAACGAACAGAAATTATTTCGTATATGAAAGGGGATGTGCCCTCCTCAACGCCTCGCTCTTTACGCTAAAGTTTTTATTGTTTATAAAAAAGAGTTGTGAGAAAGTCAAACTTTAGCGTGAAGAGCGAGGCGTTGAGGAGGTCACAGCCCCTTTCATATACGGAATAATTTCTGTTCGTTTTAAGTTTTAATGTCGCTCCTTACTTTCAGTTTAAAAAACTTGTTTTTTTTATTTAATCCATAAAAGCACCAGCCTACTATATTAAATAATAAAAAATTTAAGATTATATAACATTTTTGTTTAACTCAATGCTTTGAGAATCAAGAACCCATTTAGGAATGTTAATGTTTTGGTTTTGGCTTCTTTTTTTCATGAAAATAATTTAGGCTTATAACAAAAAAGTGGAGTCTAACCTTTGCCAGTTTTAGACAGAAAGTATGGACCCTCAGGCTAGACTGATAAATAGAGTATTGTGCTTTGAAATTTTTTGGGTGATTTTTTTTTAGGTCAAAACAACTGGCTTTCTTGTGTCTAGGCTACATGCAAGAACCCACTGTTGACAGCTGAAGCAGAATTTTATGGCTGAAGGAAAGAAGCTATACGAAATATCAACGTCAAGTTTTGGTTTTTTCAAAGCATATTTCTTCTTGCAGGAGGAAAGTTTCATTACAACTAGCACATAAGTAGGTGCTGGTTTCAAAATGAAGTAACATTAAGTTTACTTCATTTTGCTTCACACTTAAAGGAACTTAAGTTTACTTCACACTTTATGAAGTAGCATTAAGTTTACAGCAGTAATAATGATATATTTTTCATGATGACCAGATAAAAGTGACATTAGTAGGTTGTTACAAATACGTGTGTTTTTTTTTATGAAATGCAACATCATGAAAGCTCCACGGGTTGGCCAATTTTAGTGCTGTGGCCCAAAGTGGAGAAAAAAATCGATAAAACTTTAGAGGCAATGTTTTAAGGCAAATGTAAATTCATCTGTTGTCTTATGTATCACAGAGTAAGAAAATTCATTTTCATTGTCTTTCCCTCTAACCTAAGATTCTACGCAACGCTCACAAATGGTGACGCACCAGAAAAGTTTAATTTGACAATAATTAAACTGGTGAATGTTTTAGAGTATTTTAGTTCTTAATAGTCAAGAATAGCTTCAAAATACTAACCTGGTTTTATGATATTGCATTCCAAGTCGTGGTGGTTATGATTAAAATTGTAAATTTAGGCTTACTGTTCTTGGCAATTCTAAGGGATGAGGGGTTGTATGCAACTTCTAATTGGTGTAATAGCCGATTAACGCTGTTTCCCAAGGATTTGTATAGCTAAATTACATGGATGTTCAGAGACAGAAAGAGCAGTGGGACTTTAACCGTTCTTTCTAGATTAAAACTATAATGTCATAAAGAATCTGGGAATTGAGGGTCAAATGTCTTTTGGTCTTAAGAACTGTTTCAACTTAGAATTCAGGCTGCAAAAAAGTTAACTTGGTCAAATCTTAGAAGGATAAGAAGATTAATTGATTAAACTGATGCTGGTAACAAACCATATCGTTTTTTTTCTCCTCTATATGTTAAGTGCTCTAAAAGTATTCTACATTGCCCTCTATATTCGAAAAAGAGTCATGACAGTGGTCAAGGATGGTTCTGAGGCGTGGGCACTCTGAAAAAATTGGAGGATTTGCTAAGTGTTTTCCAGAAAAATCGTCTACGGATTTGTGTTGAGTACCCAACTGACTGACTGTATTTTAAACAGTAGCCTAGGCTGTATGAAATGTTTTGTTGATCCTACTTAATAGAGCTATAATGAGAGAAAGGATGAGGTGGCGAAAGGATATGAAAAAAAGATGAATGAGAGAAAGGATATGAAAAAAAAATATGACGAGGGCATTAATGTTTTAGAAATACCTAGTTGAGACAAGGCTCAAAATCAGTCGCGGACCGTGCTAAAAATCAGTGCTAAAAAATGATCCGTGGCATCGAGTGTTGCGCTGGAAACTCAGCTTATTGTATTAACAAAAATCCAAATATTTGGTGTGTTTCTTTGTCATTTCGTTTTAATTTTTTATATCGGACCGAAAATATAAGGCCAATAATGTCAAAATACGAATGTTTATGCAGATTTTAGTTTTGACTAGCTCCTTTTTCGCCTTCAAACTTGAACCTTTTCCATCGTTTTAAAATAAATAAGACCATTTCACAAGCATCGAAAAAAATTACTATTGTAACAAAAATTTAGGTTGAATATAAATAAACTGAATATAAATAAGGCCTAAATAAATCTTAACACCACATTTGCAATACATGAAGTTTGATAACAAACAAAACTATAAAACAATTTCCTAAGAAACCAAAGATTAAAATGATTGCATCCAGGCATTTAAAAAAACGAACGAAAAAAGACAAAACAAATATTTCTGCATGATATTATGCCAAGTTGTCTTAAGTGATCAAACACAAAATAAAATTAATATACCATTTGAAAAAATAAGCAAGAGTCGACAAAAGAAAAGAAAGAAATAAAATTTTAAAAAATAGTCTTTCTTTTGTTTTGATTTGCTTTTTAGTATGTTTCAGCGTGTCTTCCGTTTTGCTTGTTTTTAAATCAAAAAAGTTTTTTTTTTTTTTTTTTTGAGCAATGAAGATGACTTGGCGAGGTCATGACTTGCCGAAAGATTTATTTTTGTCTTTTCACTTTTGTTTTTTTCTACCTGCAGAAAATCATCATGTTTCTCATGTTTTAATACGTCTAATTTTTTTTTTCCATCAAACTTCAATCTGTAACCAAACCAAAAATTCTAATAAATCATATTCTTAGCTCTTCTGAATATTTCTATGTGTACAGGTTACCGCTGCACGGTCAGTGGCTCTGGTAGTTTCCAGTCCTTTTGAAGCCTGGCTAATGTCTTAGTGTCATAGTGTCATTAGTCTCATCAACTTCTCATTCTCTTTGCTAAGGAAAATGAACGCCTTTCTTTAGTATTGTGCCAGGGTATGCTTCAATTGCAATTGAAGTTGGGTATAATATGTGTTTCACTAGGTCTTCATAAATCTGTCGGTAAAGCATGTAATCACTAATTATGCTTTAACAGTAGGGTGTTCTTTAGTAAGAACTTTGCATTTATCACTATCTGCAAAGAGTAGTATCTTAATGTTACAACGTTTGAACACCATTTCCATTTCCAAAAAGGGATTTAATTTTTTAATATAATACAAACGAATTGTCTTCTAAAAATTATCCATGTAAGAGGTGGTAAAAAACAGCCAAAGTATTGGGGTATATAACCCACGATGGCTAGACACTCCATCTGTTGGTGTTTTTTCTCAATTTTTCCACATACGAGATGACGCACTACAGCGCTCAAGACGTTCACCAATATAAGACAAATTCCATTTAAAACTTGAATATTTGCTGTTACAATATTTTTTTGCCTTAATACAATATATACATGAACTTGATTTTTTAACTGTACTTCGATTCGTGCCAGAAAAACAGCAAGAAAAAGTAGAATTAACTGAGGAGTGTAGAACAATATCCATAGGTCTGTATTTTCTTCAACTACTTCAAGCTTTTCATTTAAAATACCTGCACAAGTCTTAAATATCTTTAAATTCTTGTAGTATTTTGAAAGGAATAAGTAAGGAAGTAAGAGCAAACAGTTTATAAATATAGCAGTTAATATTAATTTTTTACCTGACCATGTTTGGATCCTTTTTGTAAGTGTCAAAAGCGCAAAGCGAGTCAACAGACAAAGAGATTTGCAAAATAAGTTAGTATAAACTATTAATAAACCAGAAATAGGAAAAATATGGCAAAATATCATGTTGATTTCAAATATCAGACGATAAATCCAAAGGAAAATTATTCCAAATATTGCTAAGAAATTTAGAGTACAGGTTGCCTTCATTATGTCATTTATGATTGTTTTTCTTAATTTAATATTCCTTAGAGCCCACAAAAATAGAACATTTGTGAAAATGACGGCCATAAAGGACAAAAAATAGAAACAGTGTATTGTAGCTTGTAGATATTCCATTTTTGTGGTTCAATCCCTTCTCACACTGATAGAACCAAAACTGTACTGGTGAAAACGGAATTTCGTAAACAGAACTTTAGTCGTTTCAGTGTTTTGGCCTAGACGCCATGGCAATACCCATGAGGCGAAAAATTGTTGTTTTACTGTTTTACTTTTTAAGTATCTATGAATTGTTTTTGATTACTGAACTATCATTGGTTAGAACGTAGAGACCGTGGCAAAACTCATGAAGTGAAAAATTACTGTTTTACTCTTCGTTACTGTTTTCTTGTATGATAAACATTCATGAAATCTTCGGTGTTCCTTCAACAAAATATATAAAAAGTGTTGACAGAGCTGTCAAGAAATGCGTAGAAAACCCTAATTAATCAAAAATCTATAAGTAATCTATAATCTAAAAGGTTTTAAAAATTCCATAAAAAATAAACTATAAAGAAATTAAAGAATTCTTAGCCAAGAGTGTCTTCACTTACCAAAACTTATTCAGTCTGGAAGCACGGACTTCCATTAATAGATTTGGGCCTCCAAAAAAAAGGGAACTGCTGAATTTAGTATTTCGCTTGAAAGTTGGATCCTCAAGTCTCCAGACCACGAGGATCTTGATGCATAATCTCAATTGTGGCTTTTCCTGGCAGAATAAACTGGTTTATTGCAATCGTAATAACCCTTTGTCTTTGTTGAAATGTTCTTATTGCTCTGTGTAATGCTTATATTTAGTATACTCTTTTTATTGTGATTAATTCAAAAAAAATTCTATAAAACAGGACTTTTAAAGAAAAGTAAAGTTCTCGACTAAACCAAAATTTTTCTAAAATAAAATAATCTTCAATGCGTAAAACTACTGCGAATCAGTATTAATAAATAAATGATTTAAAAACGAACAGAAATTACAATAAATAACCGAGTCAAACTCAAAACGATCAGAAATTAACATGAGTAGGGCTCACAACCCCTATGCCCTTTTAAGGCCAGAATGTAATCAATAACTACTAAAAAAATACATTTTAAATGTTTCGTTTTTTTGGCTTTAATACATAAAAAATTATTAGGACTTTAAGGTATAAATGTCAGCATATGTATTTTAAACTAAAAATGCACATTCATTTGTTCACATTGTGTTCTGGTCTTGAGAAGGCATAGTAATTGTGAGTCCTACTCATAATAATTTCTGTCTGTTTTGAGTTTGACTCGTTTTTTTTATTGTAATTCATATTCGTTTTGGGTTTCATTTACTTATTAATGCTGACTTATGGCAGTTATAAGCATGTGGCCTGCTATTTGTATGCTGGAGAAATTTTCTCAACAATTTTTAACAATATGCACCCCTTTGAAAATCTTGACACAAAAAGTATTGTTTAATCTAGATTTATACCTCCTCTACTTGTCCTGAAAATAAAATCTAATACCATTCTTAAAAAAGTAGCTATGCTCTCTGACAGCATGGATAAACTTACACTCTTATTATTTAGTTAAATTTTAAGAGCAGAATTAGTAATAGAAGTAGCCCCGAAAGTTTGAACTTAATAACCTCAGTCGTTCTTGGGATATTGCTGAAAAGTCTTATTGGCAACCAGGATACACACAGTGTATTTTGATTGAATTTTAAACAAACATTTAGTTTTTGAGCACAATAGGCGTACTGTACAACTGTGGCGGTGGACTTACTTAATAACCCGAGATATAGTTACTGGACCGTTAGGCTATGCTGAACAAAATGGTTGTCTCAAAATTTTGATTGGAAGTGTTGGGAAAATTATAGGCTAAGGAGGAGGGCTAATACTCCAATCAATTTTGACTCTTATAAAGGACACTAGAACTTTTCATTTAAATTCGAATTAACTTCTTTAAAATTTTAATGATATTAGTAGCTATAACAGAGCATAGCTGCCTATTATATTACTTATGTGCCCTTTTAATACCTGTATGCATATATTTTTCTGATTAATTGAAACTCCCCCTAAACGTTCTTTAATAGTTCCCACTTAATGTGCTTAGTATCTACTGCCACTACAACTATGACAGTGACTACTCGTGACTGTGACTACAACTTATGGCTGCAACTACTTTTACTCACGATTTCCTTCAGTAATTTCTGAGGGGAATTAATGAACAAAATCAAAATGCACCAGGGGTAAAATCGAAAAATATAAATTTCCGACTATTTTAGAAATTTTGAGGAGAATTTGTAAAATAATACTTGCATATTTGTTATCAAAAAGGAAGTATCATCTCTTAGGGATGGCTTATTGTATTGGGCTGGAACTTTTAAGGCACATTCAAGGGGATGTTCAAAAGTTATCAGAGGGTAGCAAGCCGTTCCTCTGACTACCTTATTTATATGCCTTTCCCCATCACTGATAGAAATTTTGGAAAAAGAAGCCATCTGTTCAAAATACTCGAATGATATACTAACTATGCCCTCAGGAATACCCAGTTCCCCACTGCCTTCCAGGTAGGGGTTGTAAAAATATACATTCTAAGCATTGTTAATATACAGGATTTATCATTGTGAAATATTTGAAAGTGGTTTTATCCAAAAAAGCTAAGAGTGTTAAGGTGCAACTTCAGGGATGTTAAGGGGATTGAACTAAATCAAAAGACACTATATGTGTGTCTTAGGAAGCACAAAGGGTATTAATTTAAGCTTTCAAAGCCACTACTACTACCACCATTGCGCCTGCAAATGTGACTGGTTGTGACTACAGCTATGACCACTTCTGACTGCAACAACTTTCGACCATGACTGTGACTGCAACTGTAACTGCCAAGACTTCTACTTGTGACAACTCTTAGGGAATGTTGAGAGGTATTTTTAATAA